>NW_028151636.1:65000-69834 GCF_964638095.1 Poromitra crassiceps | reverse complement strand
CAAACTTGCATGCAGCCATAGTAATCTGGAATCTAATTTGAGGTTGCCATCTAAAATTCAAAGTAAACATACATGCAAATCCATTTGAACTGGCTGCTGTTGTCACCTTATATTATTTCATTCATAATTATGGTGTTGCTATTTTAGGAGTGCTTCCATCTGCGGGTAATGCTGTTGCATCTTTCAAGTTGTGCTAAACCAAACGCAGGCTAAATGTAGAAGTTCTAAACTTGATTATAAACCTGATTATAAACACCATTTGATTTCAATCAAATTGAGCATCTTAGATTCAAACTGGCACTCACACATGTGCCTCTAAAACTAATGTCTGTCTCAAGCCACATTCTGTTTTTAATTTGGAGCAGTGTGTGAAAGCAAAATGTATTGTTGAACCAGTTCAGCTCTTTTCAGTGCTGTTTTGCTCCGGAGTGTGAAAACATATCTTGTGTCAGCAGCGCCGTTCAGCCAAGCCCAGAGCCAATGTTCCCGTGGAGATGCAGGTCTGGCAATGAGAAACCCAACCTCTGCAGTAGAGTGTTGACTTACAGGATGTACCAGCGACCATGTTGCACCGAGATGGAGAGCATTACAGACCATGAACAGGTGCAACCACACCACGCTGTGACGACTGTACACTGCAACCAAACCACCACGCTGTGACGACTGTACACTGCAACCAAACCACCACGCTGTGACGACTGTACACTGCAACCACACCACCACGCTGTGACGACTGTACACTGCAACCACACCACCACACTGTGACGACTGTACACTGCAACCACACCACCACGCTGTGACGACTGTACACTGCAACCAAACCACCACGCTGTGACGACTGTACACTGCAACCACACCACCACACTGTGACGACTGTACACTGCAACCACACCACCACACTGTGACGACTGTACACTGCAACCACACCACCACGCTGTGACGACTGTACACTGCAACCACACCACCACACTGTGACGACTGTACACTGCAACCACACCACCACGCTGTGACGACTGTACACTGCAACCACACCACCACACTGTGACGACTGTACACTGCAACCACACCACCACGCTGTGACGACTGTACACTGCAACCACACCACCACACTGTGACGACTGTACACTGCAACCACACCACCACACTGTGACGACTGTACACTGCAACCAAACCACCACGCTGTGACGACTGTACACTGCAACCAAACCACCACGCTGTGACGACTGTACACTGCAACCACACCACCACACTGTGACGACTGTACACTGCAACCAAACCACCACGCTGTGACGACTGTACACTGCAACCACACCACCACACTGTGACGACTGTACACTGCAACCACACCACCACGCTGTGACGACTGTACACTGCAACCACACCACCACGCTGTGACGACTGTACACTGCAACCACACCACCACGCTGTGACGACTGTACACTGCAACCACACCACCACACTGTGACGACTGTACACTGCAAACACACCACACTGTGGACGACTTTACTGGTGACAGATTAACAGCATGACACAGCGGTGACATGCTGGCAACTCAGTGACTCATTTTTCTGCTGACACACAGGTGTGATTTGTGTCATGTGACACACAGGTGTGATTTGCGCATCACCGTATGCTGATGTCGTGAATGTGTCAGCTTTTGCTCTATGCTTCTTGATTATTCGTATGTGAGAGAGAGAGAGAGAGAGAGAGAGAGAGAGAGAGGGGGGGGGGGGGAGGACAGTCCAAGGCTACAAATTTAATCTGGCTCCTATGGTCATGTGATTAATCATGCCCAGGGACCAGTGGATAGTGTAATTTATGGTAGGGGGGGTCAACACATTTGGATGGTTGCTGCTCCTCAGGGAAATCTCACTCTTAAAGCAATCCAGTATTCTTCTCCCTCCCTCCCTCCCTCCCTCCCTTCCTCCCTCCGTGACCCTAACCTGTCGCACCAGATGGTTTGTTACACAGAACCATCGGGGAACTCGTCCTTGGAGACGTTTGGAAAAGGGCCGGCGCTTTCAAAAAATACCTGGCAGGTGATCGTGATCTGTCTATCACGGTCTATCCTGGGCTCGATTCTTGCTGTCGTCACACCTAAGTCCCGCCCGCATGGCTGTCTCGATGCTGATTGGTCCCGTCCACTGCTGGGAAGCATTCAAACAGCAGCGTGGCGAGATGGACTTCTGGCGTGACCATGATCTGGCAAATCCAGCTGCCTCGCAGGTTACCGTGACGACCCACCATAATGACAACAGTGGCCAATGTGTTTTGGGCGAGCTACTGTAGCCAGTTGAATGACTCTGATTGGAACAGCTATATACATGTTGACATATGGTGCTAATGTTCTATTAAGAAGATGAGCTAAAGATACTATAGGACATTTGCCCATGGCTATTTTTCATGAATGCAAATGAAGGATCACTTAGCAATGATTTTTGAGGGCAGACGATGGACACACATTTAAAAAGCGTATTCATGTTTGAATGTTATTTCATTGTCTTGGGGAATCTATTTGGCCTACATAGGATGGGAGCTGGAGTAGTATGTGGTTGTTGAGGTAGTGAGGACTGAGCAGAGTTAGGATGGACTTTCCCCATCAGAATCAGTATCAAGTCCCAGTAAATGACATTGGAGATGTGCTGGTGTCACTGCTGAGATGTGCTGGGGTTATCTGGAGAGCCTGCTGAGGACTGTGTGGCCTTCACAGTGTCCACTGTCCTTTTGGCCAAAGACCATTTCACTCCTGCTGCCTCTCCATCCTCTGTCTCCTCCAGGTCACTTGTGTGTGGATGTTTGTGTGCGTATACTGTATGTGTGTTTCTGTGTGTTTCTGTGTGTGTGTGTGTGTGTGTGTGTGTGTGTGTGTGTGTGTGTGTGTGTGTGTGTGTTTGTGTGAGTGAATCATCTTTCCAACCCAAGAAGTGGCGGCACGGTGGATCAGTCGCAAGGGAAGGTTGTGGGTTTGAATCCCGCCTGTCCTTTCTGTGTGGAGTTTGCATGTTCTCCCCATGTTTGTGTGGGTTTTCCTCCCACAATCCAAATATACACTGTTCAGTATCATACTGTAATCTAGTAAAACATGTAGTATGTGTATATGATGTATTGTAACCTATGTTGTGTGTGGAGTATAGGATGTGTAGAGAACATGCCTGTGATGATGCTATCTATGTAAGGCCTTCTGAGACATGCCTGTGATAAGGTATACATAAACAGAACTGCACTAAACTTCAGTGGAGTCAGAAGTAGGAGAGGTCGGTGGTGTTGGAGATATTTGGTGAGTCATATAGCCGCCAACATGAAGCGTTGCTGATTCTGCAGTTCCTCACTGACCTTCCCCACCAGCTGCTCAGCTTGCCCCATCCAGCCAGCCAGCCAGAGTTACCTGGCGTCTACACTGACCTTCCCCACCAGCTGCTCAGCTTGCCCCATCCAGCCAGCCAGCCAGAGTTACCTGGCGTCTACACTGCCTGTCTCAGCTTGCCCCATCCAGCCAGCCAGCCAGAGTTACCTGGCGTCTACACTGCCTGTCTGCCTTTCTCCTTAGCAATTGATGGTGACGGTGTTATTCGCTCCTGATAGAGTTTATGTCTAGATTTACTTTCCAGGAGATGGCCTGCCTGTCTCAACAGCTCCATGGTTTATATGCTGTAGTTCTCACTTATTTAGGTTAGTTTATTCACCTGACCAAATGTGTAAATATTGTGACAGTGATGTGGTGTCTCCCCTCATGTCTTGCATGGTACAACATGGTGGATGCTCTGCAGCTCCCACTCGACAGTATCTGCAAAATATGTGTGTCGCGATGTTGCCGTTTTGCTGTTTATGTTTATTGTATTGAGATGAATTAGACCAAAACCTCGGATCAGGATAAGGCTGGGTGTTTTTTTAGTACTTTAAGTACTAAAAAAAACTCCTAGAATAAAGTTTTAGTACTTTATTCTAGGAGTCTGAACAGTCCTCATAGATGAATCAACACAAGCAGAATGCAGGAGGCATTTGAACACCAATCGTGTGCTCCTCTGATATCCCGTCTGCCCTTGAAGACCCAGTAAAGACTCATGTTTACTGGGGCTTTAAATTGGGACACTGAATCAATAATTAAATTGATTGGCAATTGTGACCTGTCAATCAGGTTATGGAGATTATGTGACCTATGTCAATCCCTGACAATCCAATAAAGGTCACCTGACTCTGTGGGTTATCAGGAAGAGATAGAGAGAAAATAATACAAATATGTATCAATGATTCCAGATTTATTTATCCCATTTTTATCCCCCATTAGTGCTAATTTTAATGTATTTATCCTGGTTGCTGCTCCACCTCTGCCGATCTGGGGAGAGCTGAAACTGGCTCCATGCTTCCTCCGAGACATGGGCAGTTAGCCAGCCGCTTCTTTTCACCTGACAGGATAAGCTTCACCGGTAGGACATAGCACGTGGGAGGATCACGCTATTCCAACCAGTTCCCCTCCCTCCGAACAGGCGCCCTTAACGACCGGAGGAGGCACCACATTAGCAACCAGGATATTGCATGTTTTTGTGAAGGGGGTTCCTATATGAAGGAAACCCCCGGGAGGCACGGGGAGAACATGCAACACACAGAAAGGCCCTTTTTGACGACCCCACCCGGGCGGTGGGCACTCGAGGACATGCGGACGGGCACGCACTCCTTCAGCACTCACAGCGTCCCAGGTGGGAATCGAACCGAGGACCTTCTAGCTGTGAGGCGACGGTGCATACCACTGCCCCACCGTGGCCCCCTGTGCTGCCATATTCTCATTGGACAGTCTGGCGTGGTTCCTCTCTTTCCAGCGAGATGGAGTGGAAACAAA
>NW_028151636.1:52500-60000 GCF_964638095.1 Poromitra crassiceps | reverse complement strand
GTCATTTGGCAGACGCTTTTATCCAAAGCGACTTACAATAACACATTTTGGTCAGCAATAGAGCAATCAACTATGGAGCACAGTCTATGACAACTACAACTTCTGAAGGAACAGTGGTACAAGTTTAGGTTAGTGGTACAAGTTTAGGTTAGTTTTTTTTTTTTTTTTTTTTAGAAAGAGAGAGAACGAAGTTAGTTCAAGAAGGGCCCAGATGGAGCCTGAAAAGGTGAGTCTTTAGTCTTTTCCGAAAGATCGGCAGTGATTCAGCTGTCCTGACCGAAGGTGGAAGCTCGTTCCACCATTGAGGTGCCAGGGACGAGAAGAGTCGAGATCGGGATGAGCGACTTTTGAGCCCCCGTAGCGAAGGAGGGGCGAGGCGACCTGCACTAGTGGAGGAGCGAAGGGAGCGCTGAGAGGTTTGTAACCTGACCATAGATTGCAGGTACAGAGGAGCTGTCTGGTGTACTGCCCTGTAGGCCAGTACCAGTGTCTTGAATTTGATGCGGGCCGAGATGGGAAGCCAGTGGAGGTTCTGGACTCATGCTAAGTGCTTGACTCATTGCTACATCTCTTATGGCATCTCTGGCATCCTTTTCTCATAAAATTGTACTCAAAGCGATTAATCGATTATCAAAATAGTTGTCGATTAATTTTCTGTCGATCGACTAATCGATTAATCGATTAATCGTGGCAGCTCTACCTGCCACCATGACTTCAGTTCCACGGTTTACATCACCATCAATTCATCTTGACTGTATAGCCTACTACACTTTACTGCTCTTCCTTCCCACTGCTCTCATGAATAATATCCCCATTCCCAACCCCCCAGGGCACAGACAGCCTCTGTCCTGTGAGTGAGCAGCACCCTTCAGATGATACCTTAAAACCAAGGTCCTGACCCTTTGCGGTCAATAAAGATGGCAGGAGTAGGGGGTGTACCCCCGGTGCCCCGAGCTAAATTCCCACACAGGCCTTCCCTCCATCATCGCCACTAGGGCTGGGTATTGGTTCATATTTCAAGAATCGATTCGATTCCGATTCACAAGGTTCCGAATCGATTAATCCCGATTCGATTCGATACTAAAACATGTTTTTTGAGCTGTAACCTGAATTACATGACTGTCCAGTTATGTAACACAGGGGTTCCCAACCTTTTTTGCGCCAAGGACCGGTAGATACATGGGGGGGGGGGGAAAGTTGCGGACCGCTTGTCAATTTTAATGGTTTTAGTTACACATATTTACTCACCAGGTGGTGACAAAGGGTAAATAACAGCCTTTTCATCTGTCAATAAAGACACTTTCACAATTATGCGCAGTGATTTGATTTCAGCCTATATAATTTCTAAAAGTAGATATTAATGATGAAACATTTCCATTTATGTAGCCTACAGTATTTATGTTTTTGTTTCAACTACAAACATAAATAAACGTCAACTTGAAACTATGTTTCAACTACCACACAGCCTATAATATTATAGCTGTTGGAGAAAAATATAAGTTCCATGCCATTTCCTAAATCAATATTTCCTAATCAATAAGCTATAGGCCTAATTACATCTGACACATTAATCAATAAGCTATAGGCCTATTTGCATAATTATGCTATAAGTTCCATGCCATTTGACACATAGACTCACACTGACATTTCACCCATATAGAATAGCAGGGACTTCTCCTCTTTGCTGAGACCTTGGGCAGTGCATCAAGTTCCCAAACAACTGATACAGACAGACAGCCCTGTAGGCTCCAAGCCAAGGTTCATCCACCTCCTCTCTGCCTTTTCCTCCTCTCTGCTCTGCCTACCTTTGCCTATAAAGCATATGTTCACTGTCGGCCATGGGCTGAACAATTGACTCTGTATGACATATCAGAATTGTGTACATTGAGGTTCAGCCCTCTGTCAATATACATGTATTGCAGAGAATGTAAGCTATTAAATATACTTTTATGTTGAACAGTCCTGGACTCAAGGCTCAATTAATTTGGTATTAGATAAGCTGTGATATACATTTACATATACATTTTAGCGGAAAGAATATATTTTATTCTCTATCAATTGGCGTGTCACGAACAGGATATCTACGAGAGCGGGTAAGTCTGAATTAATTTCATAATTCATTACTGAAGCTGTCGTCTGATATCTAAAAGAATCTGAAATGTTTGCATATTGTGGGTGTGTCAAAATGACATTGTATATAACTGTAAATATTAACCTAAGTTAGTATCTTGTGGGTTTTTGAGACAAGGGGGGACGCCTCAATGTAAATAACTGTAAATATACCTCAGGACCATTACAAACTCTCTTGACAGGCTGTATTTGGCAGTGACCTGGATGGTTCAGTGGTAGCTGCAGAGCAAGAGAGCCTGAGAAGCGTTATCACATATTGCCCTAAAGAGCCAGAAGGCTGCCTAGCAGCGACTATTATAGTCCAGTGGGAAACTGCGGTGATTCTAGGCATATGTTTGATACGGTCTTTAAGAACCACGCGACATACTAAATAAAACCAAAAGATCTCCCCATAACATACCACTTACTCGAGGGGTTTGTGTAGCCCCATGGCGCGCTGGCTAGGATCGGCCAGAGATATTGAGCACCGAGCAAGACTGGGAAGCAATCATAGATGTCTAACCAATATGGTTGATATGTTTTTGAAATACCTACAATGTGTAACAAGCATGTAACAAACAAACAACCAAAAATAAGCAGCTGTTTCATTGTAAAACAACACAATTTCTTAAGAAGCCTATTTTAAAGGAAAAAAAAATTGAAGGAAGTTTGCAAAAAGTGTATTTTAGCCAATCCCAAAATACAGAATCAATTGTCCATCGAACAAATTGATCTGTCACCAAATTTGTAAATTCCAGATACCCCACACACGGACGGAACTGGTCAACAGGAGAACAACCGTCCCTCTGTCACCAGAGACCCCACATCGAAAAAGGTAAGGTGTTGAATATTACTTTACACACACACGGACACCTCAAGATCACAAGTAAGTGATAAACAAAAACAGTAGCTCTCTCTCTCTTTTAATACAGGTTTTAATACCCTTGGTGCGTAATGCAAGACTGAAATATAAAGAGTTGAATGTGAATCAATGAGACATTAATATGAATGTGACATTCACGTAAATAGAGGAATCAGTGCTTTGCTTTTTGCCAAAGGGGGTGATTACGAGAGAGAGAGACACGCTACAGAATTGATCAAAACAAGGCTCTGCACCGAGACTTGTGTACCTAAAACAAATACAGTAGATTAGACACTGTCTGCTCTCTGAGAATGGACACTGAAAAGGCTGGCCGTTGTCTGCGGCCAGAGTGTCAGAGAGCCGGAGAAATTATCGGACAGCTTGGGATTGTTATCAAACAATATGAGCAGATGCTTGGGCCCCCACAATTAGCCACAGCGCCAAACCCAATAAGTATTGCTGTGATTTTCCCCAATGAAAACACCGCAGAAAAAGCACCTCGAAAGAGCACACCTAGCTTCAGCACCGACGTATGTCATGCGTGCGGTAAGTTAGGACATTGGGCGAACAAGTGTCGTAGCAGACGTAAAAATCGTGGCCTGCCAGAAACACTCAATAAGCCTGTGATTTCCCCCAATACAAACACAGCGGGGGGGGCATACCAAAAGCCCTCGCCTAGCACAGACAAATGTCATATTTGTGGTAAGCTCGGACACTGGGCCAATAGATGTCGGAATAAGAAAAAACGGGAGCAGCCAGTGGACAAACAGCCATCTGTTGATTCAATTGGCTCAAGTAGCGATGGTCAATCCTCCCCTATAGCTGGCCCAATGTGATGGAACATAGCAGGCTGAAATAATTTGTTTATGTTCCTTTGGAACAGACAGTCTTCCAACAAGGTTAAAACTTAGCCAGAAACAATTGAAACCTTTGAGCAAACAGTAAGCCAGCCACCGCCTTTCTAGGTCGGAGAGATAAGCCCTCTGTCACAGGTTCAAACCCCACAGTATTACACATTATGAAATTGAATGTCGAAACAAGCCCCAGGTTCAAACCCCACAGTATGTGATTGAATGAAATTTTTGTTTGTTATGAATCAATAGAGTGAAGTAAGCTCTGCATTATTTAAAGTGCAGTAAGCAAATTTGAAAATCAATTAGAGTAAATAGACTGTTGATTATTATTTTGAAAATAAATCATAATAGAATGTGTGGTGATGGATAAGAGTTTCCTGTGTACGATAATCTGAATCTGAAGTATTTTCTTAAACAGAAAAATGCACATTTATCAACCACCAATTGGGTGGATGAGAAATAAAATTAAGTGGGCAAACCAACATTTAACTTTTGGTTTGATATACACATAAGCAAAATTTACACTTAAGTACGGTGAGATGTTTTCAAAAGTATCTATAGATAAGCCAATGGCCTCTGAGGACGAGATTACACTTGAGTTTGCGTTTAGAGTATTGTTGTTTTGCCTCAGTCTGGGGACTGACCCACCCCAATAAGCTAGCTCTTAAAGCAGTTTTTTTGGGAATTCATCCAGCCCACTCAAGACAAGTCCACGAAATCTGTAAACTTGAAAGGCAGACTCAAGGAGCCATCTTGTGTACGAGGTCCATTGCAAACAAATTATAAAATAAACAATTGAATATGTACTCACAGAGTATCTCAAAACATTATCTGCCGTATGTACGTACTTGTTGTACTAATAACTTGTAATGAAGTTATTTTGTCTAAAATACAGGCACATTGTGAAATCTAATGTTTATAGTTACAGGTTGTACGTCACAGAAAACCTTCAACACCAGCACAAATCTGTACTTTGAGTACTGTGCTCCCTAGCCTAGTAAAAATTAAGTGTTTTAAAGTATCATTTTAAGAATAATCAGTTATATGATACTGTGATTATGTTTTAATGAATATGATTAATCAATGTTATGAATGTTTTGCATTTTAGAAAGTTTCAGTTCATTATTCCAAACAAACCAATATTAAAGTAAACTAGAAATAGAATTTTATTCTAATAAAATAGTTCCCAAAAAGAAATTAAACCACTGCATGGAGATGGGCTATTAAATAGTTTTTAATAACAACAATTACAACAACAGCACCAGGAGAAACAAATAAATGAATGAACTAGAGTCATCACATAAGATGAGAAATATTGTTGTTGTTGTGAATACTTTGAAAATATTGTTCCTGTTGTGAATACTTTGAAAATATTTTACTTAAAGACATGATTCCTTTTACAGGAAGCGTTGAATAAAGTGAAGCTGGAAAAGATTTAAGTGTGATTTGGAACACACTGAATATTAAGTTCAATGCATTATATAGTAGACTATTTGCATTGAACCATATAGAGTTAAGATTAGTAGGCCCACTCCTATATATTATAGCCGCAGTGGTGATAAATTTTGTCATTATATCCCTAAAATTTGTTTTTCTCTTCCCAATAGATAATGGAGATGCTGTGATATGATCTGAGACTGCGCTGGACTGCATATTGATCAAAAATTCTGTGTTCTTTCAAGTGTTTAATGTTTCCTATGTTTTCAAAACCCTGCCCCCCCCCCCCGGCCCACAATTAAGTATAGATACAAGCATTATATTGAATAGTGAACTTAAAGCAGACAGTGTCTAATCTACTGTATTTGTTTTAGGTACACAAGTCTCGGTGCAGAGCCTTGTTTTGATCAATTCTGTAGCGTGTCTCTCTCTCTCGTAATCACCCCCTTTGGCAAAAAGCAAAGCACTGATTCCTCTATTTACGTGAATGTCACATTCATATTAATGTCTCATTGATTCACATTCAACTCTTTATATTTCAGTCTTGCATTACGCACCAAGGGTATTAAAACCTGTATTAAAAGAGAGAGAGAGCTACTGTTTTTGTTTATCACTTACTTGTGATCTTGAGGTGTCCGTGTGTGTGTAAAGTAATATTCAACACCTTACCTTTTTCGATGTGGGGTCTCTGGTGACAGAGGGACGGTTGTTCTCCTGTTGACCAGTTCCGTCCGTGTGTGGGGTATCTGGAATTTACAAATTTGGTGACAGATCAATTTGTTCGATGGACAATTGATTCTGTATTTTGGGATTGGCTAAAATACACTTTTTGCAAACTTCCTTCAATTTTTTTTTCCTTTAAAATAGGCTTCTTAAGAAATTGTGTTGTTTTACAATGAAACAGCTGCTTATTTTTGGTTGTTTGTTTGTTACATGCTTGTTACACATTGTAGGTATTTCAAAAACATATCAACCATATTGGTTAGACATCTATGATTGCTTCCCAGTCTTGCTCGGTGCTCAATATCTCTGGCCGATCCTAGCCAGCGCGCCATGGGGCTACACAAACCCCTCGAGTAAGTGGTATGTTATGGGGAGATCTTTTGGTTTTATTTAGTATGTCGCGTGGTTCTTAAAGACCGTATCAAACATATGCCTAGAATCACCGCAGTTTCCCACTGGACTATAATAGTCGCTGCTAGGCAGCCTTCTGGCTCTTTAGGGCAATATGTGATAACGCTTCTCAGGCTCTCTTGCTCTGCAGCTACCACTGAACCATCCAGGTCACTGCCAAATACAGCCTGTCAAGAGAGTTTGTAATGGTCCTGAGGTATATTTACAGTTATTTACATTGAGGCGTCCCCCCTTGTCTCAAAAACCCACAAGATACTAACTTAGGTTAATATTTACAGTTATATACAATGTCATTTTGACACACCCACAATATGCAAACATTTCAGATTCTTTTAGATATCAGACGACAGCTTCAGTAATGAATTATGAAATTAATTCAGACTTACCCGCTCTCGTAGATATCCTGTTCGTGACGCCAATTGATAGAGAATAAAATATATTCTTTCCGCTAAAATGTATATGTAAATGTATATCACAGCTTATCTAATACCAAATTAATTGAGCCTTGAGTCCAGGACTGTTCAACATAAAAGTATATTTAATAGCTTACATTCTCTGCAATACATGTATATTGACAGAGGGCTGAACCTCAATGTACACAATTCTGATATGTCATACAGAGTCAATTGTTCAGCCCATGGCCGACAGTGAACATATGCTTTATAGGCAAAGGTAGGCAGAGCAGAGAGGAGGAAAAGGCAGAGAGGAGGTGGATGAACCTTGGCTTGGAGCCTACAGGGCTGTCTGTCTGTATCAGTTGTTTGGGAACTTGATGCACTGCCCAAGGTCTCAGCAAAGAGGAGAAGTCCCTGCTATTCTATATGGGTGAAATGTCAGTGTGAGTCTATGTGTCAAATGGCATGGAACTTATAGCATAATTATGCAAATAGGCCTATAGCTTATTGATTAATGTGTCAGATGTAATTAGGCCTATAGCTTATTGATTAGGAAATATTGATTTAGGAAATGGCATGGAACTTATATTTTTCTCCAACAATAGCCTATGTTTATTTTATTTTATTTTTTGAATAAAAAAAAATCGATCTCTGGACATATGAATCGATATCAAAGGATTCAAATAAAAATCGATAAAAAAATCGGAGA
>NW_028151636.1:17500-47500 GCF_964638095.1 Poromitra crassiceps | reverse complement strand
CCCAGGCAACGACACACGTTGACACGTTTTGGAACAGCGCTGCACGCTGGCACAATACTCCTATTGTTTTGAATGATTTGGCACCTTCTATTACTGTCAACACCAGTATTGTTGTATTGTAATAATATGCCATAAAGGTTTATTGAAATTTTGGGGAGGGGGGGGGGAATCGTTTTTTTTTTTTTTTTTTTTTTCCAATTTCTTAGAGCCGCCAACTAAAGCTTCAAGAGCCGCCAGCGTCTCGCGAGCCGCGCAATGAGGAACTAGGATCTAGATGGATGTAATCGATAGAGTCACAACAATGCAATTAGGTTTCTATTCAAAGAGCTGCCGTTCAATTCTAAAACAATTTGCACGGCAGTTCTTGGACCAAGTCAATACTTTGCTGTCCTTGTTTTGTACAATTTGACCTTGTTGGCTCAGAGAATATTTGGCAAACGACAGTGTTCGTTTAGACTAGTACGGAGGGACCTACGCACAGTGTTCGTTTAGACTAGTACGGAGGGACCTACGCACAGTGTTCGTTTAGACTAGTACGGAGGGACCTACGCACAGTGTTCGTTTAGACTAGTACGGAGGGACCTACGCACAGTGTTCGTTTAGACTAGTACGGAGGGACCTACGCACAGTGTTCGTTTAGACTAGTACGGAGGGACCTACGCACAGTGTTCGTTTAGACTAGTACGGAGGGACCTACGCACAGTGTTCGTTTAGACTAGTACGGAGGGACCTACGCACAGTGTTCGTTTAGACTAGTACGGAGGGACCTACGCACAGTGTTCGTTTAGACTAGTACAGAGGGACCTACGCATAACTGGGCTGTTGTTTGTCAAACATTTGGTAACATTTCCCGGATACGGTTTATGATCATGTTTTTTGCCATGATAGCAATACAGCATAGCAGGATGCAGCTAAGAAGAGCGTTCATGCTTTTGTTCAATCAGAGGTTTGTTGTTCTCATTGCAGTGAGTGAGTGTCTCCTCACTATAGTAAACTGCATGTGTGGGTGTCAATCGAATAGACCTTATTCGATTGACGTCACTCACGTACTGGCACGCCCACCGCCGCCATATTGTCGACATAGCGCTGCAGCTCTCAAGTGACAGCCTATGTGGAGCAGCGTTTATAGGAAGCTAGCCGCTGTTAGCGTTACCTGTATCGTTCCAATTGTGTTCGGATGGTGACCTGCGTTAGGCATGGCTGTTAGTAATGACAGCAATAAAGTCCCCGTGGTTTGTTTCGATCTCTACCGTCCACAGACGTGAAGGGAGCGAGACGGAGGATACGTCAGCAGCACAGGAGATGTGTGGATAGTTAGGAGAGACAGGTGAAACTTTCTGACAGCTCCTCACAGCAAAGTCTGTTCACCTCGTTTTTTTTGTTTATTTATTACAGGCAGCATAGGTTGAGGTGATGTCTCGTCATAGACGCTGGGTTAGCTGGCTCAGCCTTGCTGGGGGCGTGGTCAGGGTGGGGTAAAAACCCCCGTTCTATCCATTCAGCAAAGTTAGAATTTAGCTGAAGCCCAGCCCAGGCAGACACGATCGGGGATTTAACCACCGCAGTAAACGCACATCTGAGCAGACGTCTTGTGTTCTGCTCTAGAACCCCCAAACATGTAGTTTAGAGCCGCAGCACCGTCTTTTGTTGAGTCAGCCCATGAGATATATCGGCCAGCCGTTTAACATTTTGTGGGCGTTCCCAGACATGCAGACTGTCTCTATACAAACAACTGTGGGGTTTCTATTGCTGTCATTACCATCGCTATTTTGTAATGGAACAGAAACGACAATAAGGCTGTTACTAGTTGTCAGCTGCAGGACGGTATGTCAACAATATGGTGCCGTCCAGGGTTAGCGAATAAGGTCTATAGGCAGCATGAAATAACAGGCTATAGAACTGGGCCTGACGTGAAGCCAGCATTCTGCTTTATCCACTGATTGAGCAGGATTGGACACTAATACGTCTTTAATTGATTAATTGATGGTTGCAGCTTGTCTGTTCTCTGAAGCCTCCATGAAGCTTTAGCCCTTTTCCCACATGCGCTTTGTACCGCAAAATGACCGGTACGTGGTCTAATGCCTGCATGTGAGAAAGACGCCGTGCCGGTATAAGCGCGACCCCGTCGTCCCCGACATTTCACCAGTTTCGACCCAGTCAGAAGAGCGGTATGCTCTTAAGGAGACGCAAGTGGAAACGGTTCCAGTCATTTTCCGCGACAGCGGTCCTTCAATCATGGGCGAGGAGTAGCCTACACACGTTGCTTAATGTTCCAGCGGGCATAATCTAATCATTCGCGCACATTAAAGCAAACTGGCGAAATGATCTTGTGATAGCCTAATAAGAGCAGTATGTCAGCTTGCTGATTTCCGAAGGCAACCCCGGACACATCAAACAAAGCCAGTCTGTAAAAAGTGCTTCAACGCGACGCAGGTGAACGGATAAACATCGAACCAGCAACTATTTCTCTCAGACACGGATCCCAACTTCTTCAAAGTGCATCAACTAATCATTCGCGCACATCAAAGCAAACTACTTCCACATTTCGCTTGTGCATTTGCTGTGTCATTCGCTGTGTCTGTCCGTGGCTGCTGCTCTCGAGCAGAGAGGGGAGGGGGAAATCGGCTGTGTTGATTACGCTGGCGGCTTGACGCTGCTCTTAAGTCAAACGAGTGTGATTTATTGTGTGACAACTGACAAGCGAACTTATTTCGAGTTTTGCCGACCCCCCAAATAAGCTCCCCCCTCCCCCCGCCCCCCCAACATACAGGAAAATTCGCTGATAGATTCCCACATGCGCGAGCCGAAGTGTGAAGGGAAATGTCCGATATTGACTTACAGGTAATTTTCCGGTACGCATGTGGGAAAAGGGCTTTTGAGACATGCTGCGTTTACAACACGACTTGGCAGATCAGACCTCCAACATGTCTTTCTTCTCCAGTGCCTTCATCACACCCCCCACCCTCCAGCCCTGATGGTAACATGCATGTTCCAAACAAGATGAACAGGAGGTAGCACATCTCAAATGTCAAAGTCAATGAGGACGAAATACCAACATCTTATTTCACCCAAATAAACCAAGTGAAATATTAGTATTTTCTCCTCCTTGACTTGAAGATTTGAGATAGGGATGCACCGATCCACTTTTTTCACTTCCGATCCGATTCCGATACCTGAATTTGGATATCGGCCGATACCGATATTATGCCGATACCAATATTTTTCTTGAATATACAGTATAGGCAAAGATTTGGCCAATTAAAGATTTCTTTTAAAAATATACCTTGCAAAAAGCAGACAAAATTAAGAAAATATACAAGGCAAAGGAGGATACTATTATACATGGGCAAATTACGGCCAGCCAGCGCTGCAAAATCCCCATCCCTAATTTGAGATGTGCTATATCTTTTCTCTTTTCAATCAGACAGGCCTCAGTCAGAGGCAGACGCGTAGCAGCACTGACTTTTAGAGTCTGTGAGTCACACGACCTCTGCTGCCCCCGGTGACTCAGGCCTGTCACCACGGCTGACAGGCCTGACAAGATGGAATCCATCACCACCGCCCGCAAATACAGGAGGACAGGACACAGCAGACACAGACAGACAGGCTCCATGTCTGTCTCACAGATACAGGACACAGCAGACACAGCAGACAGGCTCCATGTCTGTCTCACAGATACAGGACACAGACAGACAGGCTCCATGTCTGTCTCACAGATACAGGACACAGCAGACACAGCAGACAGGCTCCATGTCTGTCTCACAGATACAGGACACAGACAGACAGGCTCCATGTCTGTCTCACAGATACAGGACACAGCAGACACAGCAGACAGGCTCCATGTCTGTCTCACAGATACAGGACACAGCAGACAGGCTCCATGTCTGTCTCACAGATACAGGACACAGACAGACAGGCTCCATGTCTGTCTCACAGATACAGGACACAGACAGACAGGCTCCATGTCTGTCTCACAGATACAGGACACAGCAGACACAGCAGACAGGCTCCATGTCTGTCTCACAGATACAGGACACAGACAGACAGGCTCCATGTCTGTCTCACAGATACAGGACACAGCAGACACAGCAGACAGGCTCCATGTCTGTCTCACAGATACAGGACACAGCAGACAGGCTCCATGTCTGTCTCACAGATACAGGACACAGACAGACAGGCTCCATGTCTGTCTCACAGATACAGGACACAGACAGACAGGCTCCATGTCTGTCTCACAGATACAGGACACAGCAGACACAGCAGACAGGCTCCATGTCTGTCTCACAGATACAGGACACAGCAGACAGGCTCCATGTCTGTCTCACAGATACAGGACACAGACAGACAGGCTCCATGTCTGTCTCACAGA
Source organism: Poromitra crassiceps (assembly GCF_964638095.1). Classification (NCBI taxonomy): domain Eukaryota; kingdom Metazoa; phylum Chordata; class Actinopteri; order Beryciformes; family Melamphaidae; genus Poromitra; species Poromitra crassiceps. The sequence continues at coordinate 43,131 of NW_028151636.1, read as the reverse complement.
TACAGGACACAGACAGACAGGCTCCATGTCTGTCTCACAGATACAGGACACAGCAGACACAGACAGACAGGCTCCATGTCTGTCTCACAGATACAGGACACAGACAGACAGGCTCCATGTCTGTCTCACAGATACAGGACACAGCAGACACAGCAGACAGGCTCCATGTCTGTCTCACAGATACAGGACACAGCAGACACAGACAGACAGGCTCCATGTCTGTCTCACAGATACAGGACACAGCAGACAGGCTCCATGTCTGTCTCACAGATACAGGACACAGACAGACAGGCTCCATGTCTGTCTCACAGATACAGGACACAGACAGACAGGCTCCATGTCTGTCTCACAGATACAGGACACAGCAGACACAGCAGACAGGCTCCATGTCTGTCTCACAGATACAGGACACAGCAGACAGGCTCCATGTCTGTCTCACAGATACAGGACACAGACAGACAGGCTCCATGTCTGTCTCACAGATACAGGACACAGACAGACAGGCTCCATGTCTGTCTCACAGATACAGGACACAGCAGACACAGACAGACAGGCTCCATGTCTGTCTCACAGATACAGGACACAGACAGACAGGCTCCATGTCTGTCTCACAGATACAGGACACAGACAGACAGGCTCCATGTCTGTCTCACAGATACAGGACACAGACAGACAGGCTCCATGTCTGTCTCACAGATACAGGACACAGCAGACACAGACAGACAGGCTCCATGTCTGTCTCACAGATAACACCATTCCTCCTGTTCTTCTCCTCTGCTGCACGGCCATACTTCTATCCATCTGAGATCATTCATGTTTTTCTATCACTTCTAGCTGAGGCTGTTCAGTGTTCACGTCTTCTTTAGGCTGTTCAGTGTTCATGTCTTCAGTGTTCATGTCTTCTTTAGGCTGTTCAGTGTTCATGTCTTCTTTAGGCTGTTCAGTGTTCATGTCTTCAGTGTTCATGTCTTCTTTAGGCTGTTCAGTGTTCATGTCTTCTTTAGGCTGTTCAGTGTTCATGTCTTCAGTGTTCACGTCTTCTTTAGGCTGTTCAGTGTTCACGTCTTCTTTAGGCTGTTCAGTGTTCACGTCTTCTTTAGGCTGTTCAGTGTTCACGTCTTCTTTAGGCTGTTCAGTGTTCACGTCTTCAGTGTTCACGTCTTCTTTAGGCTGTTCAGTGTTCACGTCTTCTTTAGGCTGTTCAGTGTTCACGTCTTCAGTGTTCACGTCTTCTTTAGGCTGTTCAGTGTTCACGTCTTCTTTAGGCTGTTCAGTGTTCACGTCTTCTTTAGGCTGTTCAGTGTTCACGTCTTCTTTAGGCTGTTCAGTGTTCACGTCTTCAGTGTTCACGTCTTCTTTAGGCTGTTCAGTGTTCACGTCTTCTTTAGGCTGTTCAGTGTTCACATCTTCTTTAGGCTGTTCAGTGTTCACGTCTTCTTTAGGCTGTTCAGTGTTCACGTCTTCTTTAGGCTGTTCAGTGTTCATGTCTTCTTTAGGCTGTTCAGTGTTCACGTCTTCAGTGTTCACGTCTTCAGTGTTCATGTCTTCAGTGTTCACGTCTTCTTTAGGCTGTTCAGTGTTCACGTCTTCAGTGTTCACGTCTTCAGTGTTCACGTCTTCAGTGTTCATGTCTTCAGTGTTCACGTCTTCTTTAGGCTGTTCAGTGTTCACGTCTTCAGTGTTCACGTCTTCAGTGTTCACGTCTTCAGTGTTCACGTCTTCAGTGTTCACGTCTTCTTTAGGCTGTTCAGTGTTCACGTCTTCAGTGTTCACGTCTTCAGTGTTCATGTCTTCTTTAGGCTGTTTAGTGTTCATGTCTTCTTTAGGCTGTTCAGTGTTCATGTCTTCTTTAGGCTGTTCAGTGTTCATGTCTTCAGTGTTCACGTCTTCTTTAGGCTGTTCAGTGTTCATGTCTTCAGTGTTCACGTCTTCTTTAGGCTGTTCAGTGTTCACGTCTTCAGTGTTCACGTCTTCAGTGTTCACGTCTTCAGTGTTCACGTCTTCTTTAGGCTGTTCAGTGTTCACGTCTTCTTTAGGCTGTTCAGTGTTCATGTCTTCAGTGTTCACGTCTTCTTTAGGCTGTTCAGTGTTCACGTCTTCAGTGTTCACGTCTTCAGTGTTCACGTCTTCAGTGTTCACGTCTTCAGTGTTCACGTCTTCTTTAGGCTGTTCAGTGTTCACGTCTTCAGTGTTCACGTCTTCAGTGTTCACGTCTTCAGTGTTCATGTCTTCTTTAGGCTGTTCAGTGTTCATGTCTTCTTTAGGCTGTTCAGTGTTCACGTCTTCTTTAGGCTGTTCAGTGTTCATGTCTTCAGTGTTCACGTCTTCTTTAGGCTGTTCAGTGTTCATGTCTTCAGTGTTCACGTCTTCTTTAGGCTGTTCAGTGTTCATGTCTTCTTTAGGCTGTTCAGTGTTCATGTCTTCAGTGTTCACGTCTTCTTTAGGCTGTTCAGTGTTCATGTCTTCAGTGTTCACGTCTTCTTTAGGCTGTTCAGTGTTCACGTCTTCAGTGTTCACGTCTTCAGTGTTCACGTCTTCAGTGTTCACGTCTTCAGTGTTCACGTCTTCTTTAGGCTGTTCAGTGTTCACGTCTTCTTTAGGCTGTTCAGTGTTCATGTCTTCAGTGTTCACGTCTTCTTTAGGCTGTTCAGTGTTCATGTCTTCAGTGTTCATGTCTTCTTTAGGCTGTTCAGTGTTCATGTCTTCTTTAGGCTGTTCAGTGTTCATGTCTTCAGTGTTCACGTCTTCTTTAGGCTGTTCAGTGTTCACGTCTTCTTTAGGCTGTTCAGTGTTCACGTCTTCTTTAGGCTGTTCAGTGTTCATGTCTTCAGTGTTCACGTCTTCTTTAGGCTGTTCAGTGTTCATGTCTTCAGTGTTCACGTCTTCTTTAGGCTGTTCAGTGTTCATGTCTTCTTTAGGCTGTTCAGTGTTCATGTCTTCAGTGTTCACGTCTTCTTTAGGCTGTTCAGTGTTCATGTCTTCTTTAGGCTGTTCAGTGTTCACGTCTTCTTTAGGCTGTTCAGTGTTCATGTCTTCAGTGTTCACGTCTTCTTTAGGCTGTTCAGTGTTCATGTCTTCTTTAGGCTGTTCAGTGTTCATGTCTTCTTTAGGCTGTTCAGTGTTCATGTCTTCAGTGTTCACGTCTTCTTTAGGCTGTTCAGTGTTCACGTCTTCTTTAGGCTGTTCAGTGTTCACGTCTTCTTTAGGCTGTTCAGTGTTCATGTCTTCAGTGTTCACGTCTTCTTTAGGCTGTTCAGTGTTCATGTCTTCAGTGTTCACGTCTTCTTTAGGCTGTTCAGTGTTCATGTCTTCTTTAGGCTGTTCAGTGTTCATGTCTTCAGTGTTCACGTCTTCTTTAGGCTGTTCAGTGTTCATGTCTTCTTTAGGCTGTTCAGTGTTCATGTCTTCAGTGTTCACGTCTTCTTTAGGCTGTTCAGTGTTCACGTCTTCTTTAGGCTGTTCAGTGTTCATGTCTTCAGTGTTCACGTCTTCTTTCAAAGAGGACGAAGCACATTTGAGAACATGATGGTGTCGCAGAGCACAAAGTGACAGAAAAGCAGAAAGAGATTGAGCCATACTGAATGTGACAGGTGACAAGTCAGATCCAGACTCACAGCTTTGCATTAGGGCTGTGAATCTTCACTGGCCTCACGATTCGATTCGCTTACGGTTCAGAGGGCTACGATTCGATTCGATTACGATTATCGATGCATCTCGATGCATCTTAAATCGATGCATCACTTTTTTCCGCAGTACATGATTTATTTTTTCTCACTTTCTTTTTTCTCACCGTGTGGCTACTTAAAAAGAAAAGTGCATTTGGAACGTCTTGGCAGGCCGTGTGTGTAAATAACACTTTGTTCTAAGTGAGCTGCTGCTGCCTGCTACAATCAATATTCAATGGAATGAAAAGGCACTTCCTTTAAAACACCTTTGTGAAGTGGAGAGCAACAAGTCTGTGCCAGCCTCTCCAGAGCAAAAAACAACAACACCCCCTATCTGTTGAAGTAAGCGCTGCAGGTTTGCGCAGGTTGGACCCTTCTCCCCCTCCCCATCCCCCTCTCTCTGGCACTGTGTGTGTGTGTGCGCGTGCATGCGTGCTTCACGGGCTTTGACCCGCTTCCTGTCTCCTCTCTCACTTCCTTGTAGAGCCAGGGGGGGGGGCTAGTCTACATCATGGTGGGGAGGGAGGGGCTAGTCTACATCACGGCGAGGGGGGGGGTAGTCTACACCATGATGGGGGGGAGGGGCTAGTCTAGATCACGGTGGTGGGGGGGGAGGGGCTAGTCTAGATCACGGTGCACTGCTCACATCTCGTCTGTTGTCTGTGTGGGCGTTGACTTTATGCTAATGAAGCACTCATCCGCCTCATCGGAGGGTTGGGCTTTTTGGCTCTGAGGAGAAAAGCTCCAAGTTGAGACTGTGTGAGTGGGAGTGGCTTCAGCTCGGGGTGCTCAAAATACACCTTTTGTGTGTGCGCGTAAATGTAGTCGACCGGTGGTTCTCAACCTGTGGTACCAGCTACCACTGGTGGTACGCGGGGGCGGGGCTCCCCCCCCCTCTCATACCTTCATATGGTGGTCACTTCTGAGGTGCTACTTGGGTGTAGAAAGGTTGAGAACCACTAGTAGACCACACTGTAAACATTGTCATGCTGGAATAGGTTAAAAAACAAGCCCCTGCTGTTCAGTGGCTGCTCTCATCGTTTGTCTTGCTTTGAGAGAAGTCTGGTGCTTCTAGTTAATGTTCCCATTCAATGAAATTGCCTGGCAGCTCTCCTCCACATTTGGGTTAGAGGAAGGCGTCCGTGGAACTGGAGCAGATGCGGAGCAGATGTTCTCGCCACCCGTAAACACAACACCGGCAAATAGGAGGGTGAACTTTGACTCATTAACTTAATTACTGAGTTTTCTCGTTATAGATTTCAATGTCTGTTCTCAGAGGCAATTACTTAAGCCTGCTGAGATGGCAACCTTCTGAATATATGGCACGGGCTGTCATTTTTTTGCAACAAGCTGCGTGGCGCCAGGCAGGGAAGCTGCCAACCTGGACCCTATCGTGATCAAACTCCGGGATTCGGGCCAGGTTGGAGTCTCCTATAATAATGATCGGCTTGTGTGCACCTCTAAATACAGAACCAGTGTTGTTACTTCCTGTTTGTTTTGGGATGGATCGTCGGTTCAGACCGGGTAGCTGGGTGGAGGATAGCACCGGGTAGCTGGGTGGAGGATAGCACGGGGTAGCTGGGTGGAGGATAGCACCGGGTAGCTGGGTGGAGGATAGCACCGGGTAGCTGGGTGGAGGATAGCACCGGGTAGCTGGGTGGAGGATAGCACCGGGTAGCTGGGTGGAGGATAGCACCGGGTAGCTGGGTGGAGGATAGCACCGGGTAGCTGGGTGGAGGATAGCACCGGGTAGCTGGGTGGAGGATAGCCCCGGGTAGCTGGGTGGAGGATAGCACCGGGTAGCTGGGTGGAGGATAGCACCGGGTAGCTGGGTGGAGGATAGCACCGGGTAGCTGGGTGGAGGATAGCACCGGGTAGCTGGGTGGAGGATAGCACCGGGTAGCTGGGTGGAGGATAGCACCGGGTAGCTGGGTGGAGGATAGCACCGGGTAGCTGGGTGGAGGATAGCACCGGGTAGCTGGGTGGAGGATAGCACCGGGTAGCTGGGTGGAGGATAGCACCGGGTAGCTGGGTGGAGGATAGCACCGGGTAGCTGGGTGGAGGATAGCACAGGGTAGCTGGGTGGAGGATAGCACCGGGTAGCTGGGTGGAGGATAGCACAGGGTAGCTGGGTGGAGGATAGCACCGGGTAGCTGGGTGGAGGATAGCACAGGGTAGCTGGGTGGAGGATAGCACAGGGTAGCTGGGTGGAGGATAGCACGGGGTAGCTGGGTGGAGGATAGCACAGGGTAGCTGGGTGGAGGATAGCACAGGGTAGCTGGGTGGAGGATAGCACAGGGTAGCTGGGTGGAGGATAGCACAGGGTAGCTGGGTGGAGGATAGCACGGGGTAGCAGGAGGATTTTCACATTGGGTAGTAGCTTCAACAGGTTGCATTATGTTTCATCATCATTGTATCCTTTAGCGTGTTGTTGTTGGGTTTGTCCTCCTGGTGTGAACAGCTCCCCATCTGGACAGAACCACCTTTTCCTGGGCTTGTTTATGTCCTTTAGTCTTTGAGTCTGACCCATTTAGTGGGTCAGTAGGTTTGGTATACAATAAGGATGGGATGATGTATCGAAATATATATAATATAACACAGAAATACATAATCGTAGAGCCGATTTTTTTTTGCAATATCAACTTTTATTTTGTATTCTGCTGTAGGGGTCACACATGAGACTGCTTGCCCATCGCAATTTCACAACCTCTCCATCGAAATGAGCTGATTTGCACTTTATAATGATGTTTTTAAATAGTTGCTTTTATGTTCCAGCTGCTAGAGAGATGTGTGGCACAGAAATAAACATCATTCTGCACAGTCATACTTTGTTGTCATTCAACTTTTATGTATTAGATCATATTATATCTATAGGTATAGAAGGGCATCATCACATGCTACTTTCCCCATTTGCGTTAGCCTATAGCCTATAGCCTATAGCCTACTGTATATCCTATATCCTATAGCCTATATCCTATAGCCTATAGCCTACTGTATATCCTATAGCCTATAGCCTATAGCCTATATCCTATAGCCTACTGTATATCCTATAGCCTATAGCCTACTGTATATCCTATAGCCTATAGCCTATAGCCTACTGTATATCCTATATCCTATAGCCTATATCCTATATCCTATAGCCTACTGTATATCCTATAGCCTATAGCCTACTGTATATCCTATAGCCTATAGTATATCCCCTGCTGAGCTCTATGTGGGTTTGATATGCTACACATTTGTTTGCATGTTTGTTTTGATGTGTGTGTGTGTGTGTGTGTGTGTGTGTGTGTGTGCGTGTGCGTGCGCGTGCGTGTGTGTGTGCGTGTGCGTGCGCGTGCGTGTGTGTGTGTGTCACCAGTGTTTTTTTTAACCAGTGTGTGGCCCAGTGAGTCATAGCCCTCCCCCCTCCTCCCCCCTCCTCCCCCCTCCTCCCTCTCCACGGGGGTCAGACAGCCTTGTTTGATACACGGTGTCTATATGGCTAATCTGCTCTGTCCATCTGGCAGGTCTGTCTGCTGCACCTACTCAGAGACATGATCCTGTGCTGTGCTGTCCTGTGCTGTCCTGTGCTGTCCTGTCCTGTGCTGTCCTGTCCTGTGCTGTCCTGTGCTGTGCTGTCCTGTCCTGTCCTGTGCTGTCCTGTCCTGTGCTGTCCTGTGCTGTGCTGTGCTGTCCTGTCCTGTGCTGTCCTGTCCTGTCCTGTCCTGTGCTGTCCTGTCCTGTGCTGTCCTGTGCTGTCCTGTGCTGTGCTGTCCTGTGCTGTCCTGTCCTGTCCTGTCCTGTGCTGTCCTGTGCTGTCCTGTGCTGTCCTGTCCTGTGCTGTCCTGTGCTGTCCTGTGCTGTCCTGTCCTGTCCTGTCCTCCTCTGCCCATGTGGCTTTACACACAGTGTTTTCAGCTGCTGCTTGTAGACAGACGACTATAGTGATTTGTCGAGTGTTTCTTGTATGGAGACTGAGAGTTAGTAAGGATATCTCAATGTTAATGCTAGATCAAGATGGGATGTGGCAGGTACCTCCTGTCATGGCTGGTGCCCTGGAGAGAGAGTGGGAGGGGCTGGGGAGAGGGGGCGGGGCAGAGCAGGAGGCAGTGAGTGGGAGGGGCTGGGGAGAGGGGGCGGGGCAGAGCAGGAGGCAGGGAGTGGGAGGGGCTGGGGAGAGGGGGCGGGGCAGAGCAGGAGGCAGTGAGTGGGAGGGGCTGGGGAGAGGGGGCGGGGCAGAGCAGGAGGCAGGGAGTGGGAGGGGCTGGGGAGAGGGGGCGGGGCAGAGCAGGAGGCAGTGAGTGGGAGGGGCTGGGGAGAGGGGGCGGGGCAGAGCAGGAGGCAGGGAGTGGGAGGGGCTGGGGAGAGGGGGCGGGGCAGAGCAGGATGCAGGGAGTGGGAGGGGCTGGGGAGAGGGGGCGGGGCAGAGCAGGAGGCAGGGAGTGGGAGGGGCTGGGGAGAGGGGGCGGGGCAGAGCAGGAGGCAGTGAGTGGGAGGGGATTGGGCCCGTGAGCAGAATGACACATGTTCAAAGGATGTCATCACTTATGGCTGAGTGGTCAAAGCATCACGAAGCATCACAACCACCTCCAAGCCTGCTGACAGTGTCCCTCTGTCCTGTGTCCCCCTGTGATATGGTCTGTCTCCTTCTATCTCTCTGTCTCTGTCCTAGTAGCCTATTATCAAATTCCATTTATTAGGGGTGTCACAATATATCGTCCCACGAAATTTCGCGATAGTAAAACGTCACGATATGTATCGTTGAGATGAAATCTCATATCGCAATTTTTTTTTTTTTTTTTTTTTTTAATAGACTAAGAAACGTCTTTGTTTGTTGAAGTTCAATGTGTGGAAAGTAGTTCAGTTGAACAAGTCTCTGAAGAGACACATGAGAAGTTATACAGGAGAGAAACCATTCAATTGAGTTTCTGGCAAAACTGTTTACTTGACAGGAAAAACTGAAGATGCATAAAAAATAGACTAAGAAAAGTCTTGTTGTTTGAGTTTGAAGAAAAACTGAAGATGCATAATGAGAATTTATACTGCTGAGAAACCTTTTAGTTCAAAGTAAATCCAAGTGACGGTGTAACTCATTCTATTTCAAGATAAGCCTTATCTCCAATCTCATGTTTTTATGCCTCCGCCGGCGATAGCCACGCCGGAGGCATTATGGATCCGGGTTGTCCGTCCGTACGTACGTACGGCTGTCCGTCCGTCCGTACGATGTTTGTTAACGCGATATCTGAGGAACGCCTGGACAGAATTTCATCAGATTCGCCTTAAACATTCACTTAGGCTCAAGGATGATCTGATTAGATTTTGGTGGTCAAAGGTCAAAGGTCAAGGTCACTGTGACCTCTCGAACGCCATTTTCAAGCTTGTTAACGCGATATCTGAGGAACGCTTGGACGGAATTTCATCAGATTCGCCTTAAACATTCACTTAAACTCAAGGATGATCTAATTTGATTTTGGTGGTCAAAGGTCAAAGGTCAAGGTCACTGTGACCTCTCGAACGCCATTTTCAAGCTTGTTAACGCGATATCTGAGGAACGCTTAGACGGAATTTAATCAGATTCGCCTTAAACATTCACTTAGGCTCAAGGATGATCTGATTAGATTTTGGTGGTCAAAGGTCAAAGGTCAGGGTCACTGTGACCTCTCGAACGCCATTTTCAAGCTTCTTAACGCGATATCTCAGGAATGCCTTGACGGAATTTAATCAAACTTGTCTCAAACATCGACTTGGACTCAAGGATGAACTGATTACATTTTGGTGGTCAAAAGTCAAAGGTCAAGGTCACTGTGACCTCTCAAACGCCATTTCCAGCTTGTTAACGCGATATCTCACGAATGCCTTGACGGAATTTCATCAAATTTGCCTCAAACATCGCCTTAGACTCAAGGATGATCTGATTAGATTTTGGTGGTCAAAGGTCAAAGGTCAAGGTGAGCTCTCGAGCGCCATTTTCAAGCTTGTTAACGCGATATCTCAGGAATGCCTTGACGGAATTTAATCAAACTTGTCTCAAACATCGACTTGGACTCAAGGATGAACTGATTACATTTTGGTGGTCAAAGTTCAAGGTCACTGTGACCTCTAACACACCCAATTTCCAAGCTCTGTAACGCAACATCACCGGAGCGCCTTGACAGAATCTCTTCCAATTTGCCTCAAATGGCGATTTGGACTCCAGAATGAACTCATGGCGGAGGCATAAGTCTGTGTTGCGGTCGTTCTAGTTTCTAGTTGTTATTGTAATAACAATTTCCCACAACAGCATGTTTTGTATTTGTGCATTTCAAATAAAATACTACTTTTCCAGTCATATATTGTCATTATTCAAGTTTTAAAAAATATTGTTAAAATCGTATCGTATCGTATCGTTATCGTGAACCCAGTATCGTGATACGTATCGTATCGTGAACTGAGTGTATCGTGACACCCCTACCATTTAGAGACCCCCCCACTTGTTCTAAGGAAAGACTAGACTCAATGACTAAAGGCCGTTTTTGCACACTTTCTGCAGTCAAGTGAATGTACAGTATTGTACAGTACAGGGAGCGCTCATCATCCTCCAGGAGGTTGAGCTGATCATGAGTGTTCATAGAGACACTGCATGAAATAGGCCACGCCCATCACGGGGGAAAAGCTCCGTTCATTTTCACACACCAGCGTCATTTTCCTTGAATTAAACATAGCTAAAAGCTGTTGTGTGTTGGGCTGCGCAGACAACAAATGTAAAAAATCACCAGTTAAAGTTTTTTTGTACTCCCGAGCAAAACAAGGAAGCCATTGAGAATTGGCGAGAAGAAAAATGTGGATCTAGCTGTCAAGGAAGTAAGTTGGAGTGTTCATCTTCCGTATATACAATCTTTTTGTGCAACACGCAACCATGCACGCAACATAGGAGAACGCCAGGATTGGACGGGAGTTTGTGTTTTCCCCCGTCTTTGGGCGTGGCTTCTGAATGATGACGCGCTCCTAGATTCAAAGCATAACATATTTTCGTTGAACTATGAAGCTTTTGCAACAACAAAAAAGTTTGTATTTTTATTTTCCTGAAAACTTTTCGCGGACCCCCCGGCAAAGTGCCACGGACCCCTGGGGGTCCCCGGACCCCCAGGGGTCCCCGGACCCCCATTTGAGAAGCACTGCTCTAAAGTGAGAAGTCTATTCTGCTGAGACACTGAGTGCAGAAAGTACAGCAGCGCTAAGAGGCTCCGTTCTTACAGCCTGCGCCACACTATCCATCTGCTCTCTCTCGCACATCAAAATAATCGTTTTAGCGGTTTAAAGAAAAGGAAAAAGGTTAAAAGCTAAAAATATGTTTGGGTAAAATCAAGCTATTTTCAGGCCAGTGTAACTGGAAGAAGATAAAAGCATATTAAGCCGAAAGTGTTTGCTGTGTTGTTTGTATTGAACCACCTCTCGACACTATGGACACATTTTCCAATCCATCCAGGCCCTCTCCTGACCCTACACATGTATTGATGCAGCCTGAGGCCTAAGTGCTTAGTTACCATATTACCATGACAATACGTGAATAAGTCATTGTTACATGAAGGGACAGGAAGTCAGCACTATTGTATTACCGTAATGTCACTAAAGTGTTGTGCACCTCACAGCTTCAGATCAGTGCTGTCAAACAGCATTATATAGACGGTTTTCACCAGCTGCAACCCCACAGCACTTCTGTGTTTTATGGCGGTTGGCATCCTTAAATGTTGCATTACCGCCACCTGAATTGTATCAGCTTCACAGTGCTAACTATTGACAGTGTCCACTTTCTCAGCTATTCAGGGGAAAACACTGACATAGCCTACTTCTATTTCTATTTTTGCTATGTAAACGTTTAAATGTAAAGATAGGCCTATGCGTGCAATAACGTACTGATAGTCAGCTTACTCTGTAACATGTAGCTTTTATTAGCCTCTCAGGCTAGCTCCGGGATGCAATCTTTTTTTTCCCATGATGGTGAAGGCTAGGCGAAGGCATGACCCGCCCCTCTCTGCCTCTAATTGGCTGACTGCACTCGGCTGCTCTCGCCTGCTTCCCAGGCGAGCCAGAAGTCATCTCAAATGAGCCATTATAGCCTATACTTTCATTCAACATCACGATGCTGCGGGGGGAAGTAGGCTACTTCATATCTTAACTATGAAAATAGTGTCCAGTGGGGCTCAAAAAATGCACTTTCAATGTAAAATAGGTCGCTTCCGGAAAGAAGCGCCAAAATTTGCACAAATACTCCTTGTGGATTGTTATTTTGATAAAAGTAACTGGCCACGCAGAAATCTCGATCTTTCCAAGATGGCCACCATTTCCCGCCCCAAAAACACTATTTTGGGGGCAACTTTGGGTAGAATTGTCCAATACGAATTATCTTGTTATCAAACCATACATTTATGACCACAGAGAAGCCAGATTTGTTCCATGTAAATTTCAAAATGGCTGCCATTTCAAAGATGGCTGCCATTTAAGCTATTTTTACCATAGGATTTCACTGTCCAGGGCGATTTTGATGATTCTGGTGTCAAATGACAGGTTTTTAACTATGGAAATTTAAAAATTATACATCAGAAATCATTTGTATATCTCCTTTTGCCATTTATTCTGCATATATTTTCAAAGTAATGTGAAAATATGCATAAACAACAGTATTTTAGCTAGGGCTGTGCCGATTCACTTATCTCCCGATTCGATACTATCACGATACTTTGGTGCCGATTCGATATATATTGCGATTCACGATTATTGCGATTCTACGATTATTGCGATTCGATATTACGATTTATTGCGATTTTTGTTTATTTTTTTCTTTTATTTTTTCAGTTTGTTTGCTTTTTTACACTAGATTAGAACATGGGAAAAGTTGAATCATACACTAGAGACTGTATATTATATATCATGAGTAGGGCTGGGCGATATAGTTAAAAACAGGGGCGGACTGGGATCATAATTCAGGCCGGGCATTAGATACCAAGCAGGCCAGGCCGATATGGGCCAACGCGCGTGAAATTTGGGCCGTTTGAAGCCAGATTTGGGCCGTTTGAAGTCCAATTTTACAATGAGATGCACCCACTTTAACCCTGAAGTGTAATTATTACTTCAGACTAACTAATAAAGTAATAAAACCACTAGTAAACCAGTAGGCGGCGCCTAGCCTGCTGTTCAGTGAGTGGCCTGACTGCAAGCACCAAAAAAAAAAAAAAAAAAAAAAAAAAAAAATTTTTTTTTTTTTAAATTTGCGATTATCGATTCTGGAATAAAAGATCGATCCAAAAAATCGTGACATTAAAAATCGCGATACTTAGGTGAATCGATTTTTTCTCCCACCCCTAATTTTAGCTGGGCTACTTGGAGCGGAGCACCAGCAACATGAGCAACTCAGGGGTCAGCCTGCCTAGCAGCTGTAGTGTCAAGGACTACTCCAGCGCCAGCCTGCACCACCTGCAGGACACTCAGGAGATGACCCCCCCCCCCTCATTGATTTCCTGTCCCCACCTTGACTCTCATTCTTTCAAAGCTATTTATTGTTTTAGCAAAAATGTATGTAATTACTTTACAGCAAGGTGTCCATTTATAAAAGTGGTAATTATTAGATCAAATGTACTTTATTAATTAACTCATTGAGTGCCAATGACGACAATCGTCGTCAATTCAAATACTAACGTAGAGTGACAATGACGACGATTGTCGTCAATTGCGTTTTTTGACAGTGGGACGTGGATCAAAGCCAGATCCATCTCCTGTGAAAGTATGGTGGATGTTGAATGTGTAAAAGCTATTTTACCAACCCATTAGGTGGTGACAGTGCTCTCCAGATTAGAGAAAGGCGAGGAAAAAAGAGAGAAGTCATGGGGAAACGGAAATCGCATCGGTATGCATCGATATGCATGAAGCATAACGTTAGCTGTGCCTGCAGCAGCCAATCTGCTGCCACAATTAAGCCCCTCCGTGTCCGCTGCGATAGCCCATCCGCATGATTAGTTGTGGAGTTGTTATTATTCTCAACTGGAAGCGATGGGAGCCGGTGAAAAATACACGCGGAACGCTGTAAAAAAGCTGGATGTAGCGCACTTTTCAGTGCAGAGCAAACTCAGCAGAGAGCCACCAGAGCCACACCCACGGAGGAGGGGTTTGCAGTTGAGGGGGGGGGGGGGGGGGGGGGGGGGGGGGCACGCAGCGCAGCATACAACACCGACCCAGACAGACCCAGACAGCAGGACAGGATTAGCAAACACAAGCTAGAATATCTGATGCCCACCAGCAGTAAATCAAGACCAGCAAGAAGCTGCAACCAGCAGCACACGCAGGGGCCAGCGCTGCTGGTTGCAGCTAAAAAATATTATTTTGCCAAACAAAATTCCTTTGTTTTCACTGTTTTATTGAAGGAAATTATTTTTGAGGTGTCACATCAGAAAATATTAGCTTCAGAGTCAGTCATGTGCTTGAAATGCTTCATTTCACAAAAGGCTAATTATCTCAGCTTCTAATTTGAAACGTCTCTTTTTGGTGAAATCAACCTATCTTCTCCGGCTCATAACTAAAGAACGGAAAATGATATCAATAAACTTTTTTTTGCTGATGATAGAAGAGAGTCTCATCGTTCTTTGGCCGTGTTCGGTGTTTACATAGTAATATCACACAATATTCTGTGGGCCTCGAGAAATCACTGAAAACGCTCTGAAACTCTGGCACTGGGAGCGTCCGTTCTCCAAAAGTGGCTGGCACTCAATTAGTCAATAGATTAATGTATTTATTCATTTATTTATTTATTTATAGCTTATGCATATTCAATTGTAACCAAATAATCGCTCCTTGTGAAAATAAAATGTCAATTTCCTATACATTTCTAATAAAAGTTGTGCTAAAATACTGTTGTTTATGCATATTTTCACATTACTTTGAAAAGATATGCAGAGTAAATGGTAAAAGGAGATATACAAATGATTTCTGATGTATAATTTTTAAATTTCCATAATTAAAAACTTGTCATTTGACACCAGAATCATCAAAATCGCCCTGCACAGTGAAATCCTATGGTAAAAATTGCTGAAATGGCAGCCATCTTTAGAATGGCAGCCATTTTGAAATTTTCATGGAATAAATCTGGCTTCTCTGTGGTCATAAATGTATGGTTTGATAACAAGATCATTCATATTGGAAAATTCTACCCAAAGTTGCCCCCAAAATAGTGTTTTCAGGCTGGAAATGGCGGCCATCTTGGAAAAAAAAGAAATTCTGTGTGGCCAGTTACTTTTATCAAAATAACAGTCCACAAGGAGTATTTGTGCCAATTTTGGCGCTTCTTTCCGGAAGCGACCTATAGGTGCTGTTTGAGCCCCACTATTTCTGCTGCAGCATGTTGAAGAAATAAATGTTCAGTTTGAACAACACCCATTCTGGTCATTATAGAGCAAGATGATCGCTTCCACTACCAGGGCCGCCCAGAGAGATGGCAGTGCCCCTGGAAGGGTCCAGCCACTATGCCCCCCCCCCCCCCCCCCCCCCCCCCCCCCGCACTAGCTTTACTCATATCAACGCTGCAGCTTTCAGAGCTGGCTGAAAAAAGTTTAACAGATTATTATTTGGGTCTAAAGCCCTTGCCTGCTCCCGCTTTTTGTTTTGCCTTGTGATTTTGGCATCCTGAATTTTGTTTTGCTCCTGGCATTTTGCCATCACCGGTCTTGTTTTGTTTGCTATCACCTGTCTGTGTTGTGTGTTACACCATAAATGGTCCCTGTGCTGCTGCCCCAAGCAAAATGGTCTGCCCCAAGCCTGCCTTGTTCTTCTTCTTCTTCTTTTGGCTTTCCGGCAGACTAGATGCCTTGCGGCACATTGCTGCCTCTCACTGCACTGGTCGGATGGGGGATTACATCAGAATGGCACTATTTTCCACAGGAGCACTCCTGCCCAAGCATGCCTTGTTACTGCTGCTGTGTTTTGTGTGTTTGTTCGACTCCTTGCAAAAAAATAATTTAGTTGCCGCATTTTCAGGATGGGAGATATATTTTAGTGTTAAAAAATAAAATAAAAAATTGCCTGGCTCCAGCGCCCCCCACCCTAGTGGCGACGCCCCCTCGAAGCTTACCCCTTTACCCCCCCTTATGGGCGGACCTGTCCACTACACAACACTGTATTTTAGGCTACGTTACATATTTGCGGGAATGAGAGGGATCTCACACTTGTACTGATGTCCAGCATGACTGGTGACGAGGGAAACATGAGTTTGTTACTGCGTCGTGCCATGCACCGTGCGCAGGGTTCTGGAGGGGTGTCTTGGGCGGGGGTGTGGGACCCGGGCAGGGTGAGGGGCAGGGCTGGGTGGTGGCAGCTTGGTGGTGGGAGTGGCTGCCCTGGGTGTCTGTCTGCCCAGCAGAGGGGCACTTAGCCTGGGTGTCTGTGCCCAGCGGGGTGGTGCCGCTGGCCGCGCTCTCCTCCTCTCCTCTCCCCCTCTCCTCTCCCCCTCTCCTCCTCTCCTCTCCCCCTCTCCCCTCCTCTTCTCTCCCTCTCTCCTCTTCTCCCCTCTCCCCCTCTCTCCTCTCCTCTCCCCCTCTCCCCTCCTCTTCTCTCTCCTCTCCTCTCCTCCCCTCTCCCCCTCTCCTCTCCTCTCCCCCTCTCTCCTCCTCTCCTCCCCTCTCCCCCTCTCTCCTCTCCTCTCCCCCTCTCCCCCTCTCCTCCTCCCTCTCCCCTCTCTCCTCTTCTCTCCTCCTCCCCTCTCCCCCTCTCCTCTCCTCCCCTCTCCTCTTCTCCTCTCCTCTCCCCCTCTCCCCTCCCCCTCTCTCTCCTCTCCTCTCCCCCTCTCCTCCTCCCCTCTCCCCCTCTCTCCTCTTCTCTCCTCCTCCCCTCTCCCCTCTCCTCTCCTCCCTCTCCTCTTCTCCTCTCCTCTCCCCCTCTCCCCTCTCTTCTCCCCCTCTCCTCTCCTCTCCTCTCCCCCTCTCCTCTCCTCCCCTCCCCCTCTCCCCTCCTCTTCTCCCCCTCTCTCCTCCCCCCTCCCCTCCTCTTCTCTCCCCCTCTCCCCCCCTCTTCTCCCCCTCCTCTTCTCTCCCCCTCTCCTCTGGTTCTCCTCTGGTTCCCCCCACCCACCCCGTTCTGCTATAAGTATTTCATTCCTGAGTTGCGAGGAGGTTCCAGGCCAGTACAACAGATACGAGGTTTTGGGGCAGCAGACATGCCTGGGCTTGTCTGGGGCGAGCTTGCTGGTTCTCCCCTCCTCTCCCCTCTCCCCCTCTCCTCTGGTTCCCCCCACCCACCCCGGTCAGCGTGGCCTTTTATACACGTCCCAAACAGCGCAGGACAACACGATGGCTGACTCAGATTTGAATCTGAGCCAGCCAATCGCTGTGCCCCATGACCGGATGGACCATATATGGACTTCCCTCCCCCCGAGTGGCTCGTGCTATCATAGCTGCTGACTGCTGGCCTCTCCCCCTCTCTCCTCTTCTCCCCTCCTCTCCTCTCCCTCTCTCCCCCTCCTCTTCTCCCCCTCTCCTCTCCCATCCTCCTCTCCTCTCCTCTCCTCTCCCCCTCTCCCCTCTCCTCTTCTCCCCCTCTCTCCTCTCCCCTCTCCTCTCCTCTTCTCCCCTCCTCTCCCCCTCTCCTCTCCCATCCTCCTCCTCTCCTCTCCCCTCCTCTCCACTCCTCCTCTCCCCTCCTCTCCTCTCCCCCTCTCCCCTCCTCTTCTCCCCCTCTCTCCTCTCCTCTCCCCCTCTCCCCTCTCCTCTTCTCCCCCTCTCTCCTCTCCCCCTCTCCCCTCCTCTTCTCCCCCCCTCTCCCCTCTCCCCCTCTCCTCCCCCCTCCCTCTCCTCTCCCCCTCTCCCCCCCTCTTCTCCCCCTCTCCCCTTCTCTCCCCCTCTCCTCTGGTTCTCCCCTCCTCTCCTCCTCTCCTCCTCTCCCCCCCTCTCTCCTCTCCTCTCCCCCCCTCTTCTCCCCCTCTCTCCTCCTCTCCTCTCCCCTCCTCTTCTCTCCCCCTCTCCCCCCCTCTTCTCCCCCTCTCTCCTCCTCTCCTCTCCTCTCCCCCTCTCCTCTGGTTCTGCCCTCCTCTCCCCTCCTCCCCTCTCCTCTGGTTCCCCCCACCCACCCCGGTCAGCGGTGGCCTTTTATACACGATCCTAAACAGCGCCGGACAACGCGATTGGCTGACTCAGTTTTGAATCTGAGCCAGCCAATCGCTGTGCCCCATGACCGGATGGACCATATATGGACTTCTTCCCCCCGACTTCCTCCCCCCAGTGGCTCTGCTATCATAGCTGCTGACTGTTACTGCACTATCCGTCAGATCCCTTTGCAATACCAACCCTGTGCAATCCATAAAGGTACATGGACGTTACTCTGCAGAAACTACAGTAACAAAATCACAAATTGCTCTGTTTTTGGAGCTCTGCATGTCTGTGTTTGTCTAGTTAATGTGTTAAGGTTAGCTAACGGCTAACATTCGCTAGTTAGCCAACCAACCAGCAGCTAACATTAGCTAGCTTACCGGAAGCGATATTTTTTCCGGATGATGCCGAAGGCATAACCCACCCCTGGCCCTCTCTGCCTCTGATTAGTGGCAGCGTTATAAACCATAGATATGACTATATTAAAAACATAAACACACTGGCGTCTTTCATGCAGGCTAGCAAGCGTAACTGCTGTATGTCTGTCTGACCTTACCCCGCTAGCCGGGCGCTTCTCGCTCATACTGAGCACATTAGCACCCGGCGAACGTCACGCATTTCCCATTTTACACTGTGCCATTTTCACGTCTAGGTCTAAAAGCCGGCTCCTACCTGAGTCTTCCTCAGAGTCAGAGTCAGAGTCAGTTTATTTACCATTTGCAGTCGAAACTACATTGGAATTGGGGTGCAAGAGCTTAAAACATAGACACAAATATGACAAGTCATGACAACATAACATAGCATATAAATAGACAGACAGTAAAAAGGTTTAAAAAGTAAATAAGATAAAATAAGAGAATAAAACAATAAAATAATAAAAGGAGACAGGTACATCTGTGGATAAAGGCCCGAGTCATCCAGCTCACTTATTAAAGTGCAGGAGCAAACAAAGTGCACAGTCACACATAAAGTGCACAGTAGTAAAGTGCCTAAGCAAGGATTAATTGCATGAGAAGACCAGTATAAGACATCTTATACAAAAGAAAATAACAGAAAAAATAAAGGTCTAGGTGTGTCTAGGTGGTCTAGGCAACAGAGATCTACCGTTTAGATTTGTGATCGTTCAAACTACGCACAGCACTCGGGTAAAAGCTTCTCGCAAAGCGTGTGCACGTCTTTCCGACAGGGGTGGTTGTTATGGCAACTATCAACAACAACAACAACAACAACTAACTACTACAAGACATAAAGACCGAAATAGGCTCCCTTGTTACTGTGTCTGTCGGAGACACGGCCTAACGTTAACATTTAATATGAGCCGAATATCAGCCTGCGCTCAGCTATGTATACAGGAAGTAAACCGGATATTCAGGTGGGTTGTGACGGTTGTTATTGTTGTCAAGTTAAAACTGTCTATATAGTCTCTTTGTTCTTCTACCACGCCAGGAGTTGCGTTCCGCAAATAAGGAGGTCTGTGGTTGGTAGGGATGTCACGATACTAGAATTTCTACCGATACCCAGGAAAATATCGATACTCGATACCATTTTCGATACCACGTGGCGGGATGACAACAACACATCAAGAGGCTTAAAAAATAAACAAAGACAGATCCATAATCTAGGCTTGATAAAACTCATTAAAAGCTTTGACCTCACACAGCAGATTACACCTGCTCTAGTCATCAGCCTATCAGAACACAGCAGATTACACCTGCTCTAGTCATCAGCCTATCAGAACACAGCAGATTACACCTGCTCTAGTCATCAGCCTATCAGAACACAGCAGATTACACCTGCTCTAGTCATCAGCCTATCAGAACACAGCAGATTACACCTGCTCTAGTCATCAGCCTATCAGAACACAGCAGATTACACCTGCTCTAGTCATCAGCCTATCAGAACACAGCAGATTACACCTGCTCTAGTCATCAGCCTATCAGAATATTTTGAACTTGTTGAAGCAAAAGATACCAACCAATGACAGAGAGGGAGAAATCAGTGGTATGTTGGATTTTTCATTCAGAGAAAGCACTGCTGATATTGATACAGTTGCAAATGAGTATTGTATCAGTTTTTTTTTTTAGTATTGACTTTTTTTTCTCGATACTATCGATACTTTTGACAACCCTAGTGGTTGCTCAATTCATATGTCTCTCACGCATTTTGTTGTGGTCGTTAGGGGGCGGTCCTTAACTTGTCAAGAGTTGTGCCTCAGACGTAGATATACTGTATACTACTGCTACTGTCAGCTGACAGAAGCCAGCTCTCAGCTGTCAACTGACAGAAGCCAGCTCTCAGCTGTCAGCTGTCAGCTGTCAACTGTCAAGCCAGCTCTGTTTACATTACTTTGCAGAAAGCCAGCCAGGCGCTTTGCAAGAGCGCGCGCTGCCTCTTATCACTGATACAAATCAAGTCGAAGAGGGAAAAGATGAGATCAACAAAGAGAAAACAACGAAATGGGCAGTTAACAGCAACACACTGAGAGACGTGCTTGTACAAAACATACCTGGACTCCAACATAGAAAGCTTCAGATGGTTTTGACAAAAACAACAGATTTCTAAATAGCCGTTATTTTTGATAAACTGAGCACACAGGGGTCATCTAAATAGTTACTTTGACCGACTCCACTTTGTTCTAAACTTATAAAAGTGCCATATTAACACATTCACTGCCAGCCGTTTTTTTTTTACTGTAGGTAGGTTCTGCCAGAGGGTTTTTTTGAGGATTCTGGCTCATCTTTCAAGACCCGAGGATTCTTTTCTGCTAAGATTTTGTGAACACACAATATCTCAAAAGAACTAATAGAATGTGTGCTTTCTCTGTCTAAAAGAGTTAGTTTGTAGAGTTAGTAGTTATGTAAGCATTAGCAGTTGAATACAGCATGGTTTCAGCATCTGAAAAATTATTCTGAGATAAACGGCTTTTTGTGAAATTCGATAGAACAGTCACTTTAACCATTCATTTTTGGCATCAGTAAGACGTCAGACATCTAAACAATAGTTTTGAACAGTAATTTCCTCCATAACAGCAGGAAACACCCCTCTCCTTCAAACTCCTCCCTCCGTGTGTGTTCTTCTTGGCTGCAGCGGGCATGTCACAAGCTCGTTGCTGCTGCTGCTGTAACCTCGCGTCACCAGGCTCACTGCTTTGCTGCTGCTGTGCCTGTCTGCCTGTCTGCCTGGCGGCCGCTGGGCAAGTCTGGATGGATGGGCTCGCTCGTTTCTTGGGGTTCTGAGAGCTTTGATGAAGCTTTTGCGATTCTGGTCTTATTTATGCTGCGTGTTTCAAAGTGTGTTCCACCCGTAATCTATTATGCAAATTTGCAATCCCGCACCGCCAGCAATCAGCGCGAAAACGAAAGCGTTTTCGCCAATCCATTTTCATGAGAATGGCTTTCTCACTTTTTGCTTGCCTTCCTCTAGTCTGGGAGAGCACTGTCGCTACTTAGTGGGTCGGTGGAATGGGTTGTACATGTTCGGTGGCTCCAATATTGATATAAGAGGGTTAGATGCACATCCCACGGTCAAAAAAAAAAAAATCTTTTTTTTGACGTATTAATACGTCATTGGCAGTCAACCGTTGGATTTTTTTTGACGGATTAATACGTCATTGGCAGTGAACGTGTTAAGCGTTAACGGTGGTATAGAGCACAGACGGCTCTGTCGTGATCCTGGCACATTGATATGAACGATGAACAGACCATTTGCCTGGAACTACTTAGCTCGGTGTACATTATCACCTAATAATGGACACCCTGCAGTAGGGCTGTGAATCTTCACTGGCCTCACGATTCGATTCGATTATGATTCAGAGGGCTACGATTCGATTCGATTACGATTATCGATGCATCTCGATGCATCTTAAATCGATGCATCACTTTTTTCCGCAGTACATGATTTATTTTTTCTCACTTTCTTTTTTCTCACCGTGTGGCTACTTTTAAAATAAAAGTGCATTTGGAATTGCATTGTATTATGATCCATAATTAAAATATTTTATTTGATTATTAAAAAAATATATATATATATATATATTTTTTAATAATCGATTTTTGACATTTGTGAATCGATGCAGAATCGTGCACGTCCGCATCGCGATGCATCTTATAATCGATTATTTTTGACACCCCTACCCTGCAGCCAATCAGAATCGAGTATTCACACAGAACACAGACCATGGTATCATCTCTGATAATGGACACCTCGTCGTGCATTAACCCTTTACGTAACGATCATCTGGGTCATCTGTGAAAAACCTGTCATCAAGATCCACATTCAGTTCCTTGTGGCTCCCAACCTGCAGATTGAGTCAAGCTGTCAAACTGCCACTCTCTCTGGTCAGCGGCTTGTCCCGGCCTGCTGCCTGCCTGTCTGCCTGCCTGCCTGCCTGTCTGTCTGCCTGCCTGCCTGCCTGCCTGCCTGCCTGCCTGTCAACAGCCTGTTTCCTCTAACACCTTTTTACAACCCAGGGAATCAACTGACGACACTGTCACAACATGTCACCTTCTAAACACAACACCCATCTTTTCTTCCTGCTAGATTTGGAAGGCTGAGCTGAGCGGAGTATGCTTCTGCCTGTAATGTGTATTCTGTGTGTATGTCCAGTAAGTGTATGATTCTGCCTGTAATGTGTGTTCTGTGTGTATGTCCAGTAAGAGTATGCTTCTGCCTGTAATGTGTATTCTGTGTGTATGTCCAGTAAGAGTATGATTCTGCCTGTAATGTGTATTCTGTGTGTATGTCCAGTAAGTGTATGATTCTGCCTGTAATGTGTGTTCTGTGTGTATGTCCAGTAAGAGTATGCTTCTGCCTGTAATGTGTATTCTGTGTGTATGTCCAGTAAGTGTATGATTCTGCCTGTAATGTGTGTTCTGTGTGTATGTCCAGTAAGAGTATGCTTCTGCCTGTAATGTGTATTCTGTGTGTATGTCCAGTAAGTGTATGATTCTGCCTGTAATGTGTGTTCTGTGTGTATGTCCAGTAAGTGTATGCTTCTGCCTGTAATGTGTATTCTGTGTGTATGTCCAGTAAGAGTATGATTCTGCCTGTAATGTGTAGTCTGTGTGTATGTCCAGTAAGTGTATGCTTCTGCCTGTAATGTGTATTCTGTGTGTATGTCCAGTAAGAGTATGATTCTGCCTGTAATGTGTAGTCTGTGTGTATGTCCAGTAAGTGTATGCTTCTGCCTGTAATGTGTATTCTGTGTGTATGTCCAGTAAGAGTATGATTCTGCCTGTAATGTGTATTCTGTGTGTATGTCCAGTAAGTGTGCAGTCCAGGCTGTGTTTAAAGCAGGTGTAGGAGGCAGCAGTCCAGGCTGTGTTTAAAGCAGGTGTAGGAGGCAGGCTGTGTTTAAAGCAGGTGTAGGAGGCAGGCTGTGTTTAAAGCAGGTGTAGGAGGCAGGCTGTGTTTAAAGCAGGTGTAGGAGGCAGGCTGTGTTTAAAGCAGGTGTAGGAGGCAGCAGTCCAGGCTGTGTTTAAAGCAGGTGTAGGAGGCAGGCTGTGTTTAAAGCAGGTGTAGGAGGCAGGCTGTGTTTAAAGCAGGTGTAGGAGGCAGGCTGTGTTTAAAGCAGGTGTAGGAGGCAGGCTGTGTTTAAAGCAGGTGTAGGAGGCAGCAGTCCAGGCTGTGTTTAAAGCAGGTGTAGGAGGCAGGCTTAATAATAGCAGACAAGTGGATCTGCTCCATACCTCCTCTCCATCCGCAGGAAACACGCTGACATTCAACCCACTTACTCACACTCGCCTTGATGCCACTAGCCGCCAGCAGAGGCTGTCCTTTAAGAAGTCAAGACAACAGGAGGGAGGGTGTCCTTTAAGAAGTCAAGACAACAGGAGGGAGGGTGTCCTTTAAGAAGTCAAGACAACAGGAGGGAGGGAGGGTGTCCTTTAAGAAGTCAAGACAACAGGAGGGAGGGAGGGTGTCCTTTAAGAAGTCAAGACAACAGGAGGGAGGGTGTCCTTTAAGAAGTCAAGACAACAGGAGGGAGGGAGGGTGTCCTTTAAGAAGTCAAGACAACAGGAGGGAGGGAGGGTGTCCTTTAAGAAGTCAAGACAACAGGAGGGAGGCTGTCCTTTAAGAAGTCAAGACAACAGGAGGGAGGCTGTCCTTTAAGAAGTCAAGACAACAGGAGGGAGGCTGTCCTTTAAGAAGTCAAGACAACAGGAGGGAGGGTGTCCTTTAAGAAGTCAAGACAACAGGAGGGAGGCTGTCCTTTAAGAAGTCAAGACAACAGGAGGGACGCTGTGTCCCTTCATGTCCCTCCGGCCATCTTTATGTTGATCTGATCTTCTGGAGGTGCAGCAGAGTGCAGCACTGTTTGGAGGAGGACCTGTCAGTGTGGATGTTGTGCTATTTATTAGATGTGTGCTTATGTCAGGCAAGTTCTAACAGAAACAAGGGTCAAGACATACCCTTATATATGATAAGGGTATGTCACACTGGTTGGTTGGCTAACTAGCGAATGTTAGCCGTTAGCTAACATTAACGCATTAACTAGACAAACACAGACATGCAGAGCTCCAAAAACAGAGCAATTTGTGATTTTGTTACTGTAGTTTCTGCAGAGTAACGTCCATGTACCTTTATGGATTGCACAGGGTTGGTATTGCAAAGGGATCTGACGGATAGTGCAGTAACAGTCAGCAGCTATGATAGCAGAGCCACTGGGGGGAGGAAGTCGGGGGGAGGAAGTCCATATATGGTCCATCCGGTCATGGGGCACAGCGATTGGCTGGCTCAGATTCAAATCTGAGTCAGCCAATCGCGTTGTCCGGCGCTGTTTGGGATGTGTATAAAAGGCCACCGCTGGCCGGGGTGGGTGGGGGGAACCAGAGGAGAGGGGGGGAGAGGAGGAGAGGGGGAGAGAAGAGGAGAGGAGAGGAGGAGAGGAGGGGAGAACCAGAGGAGAGGGGGAGAGAAGGGGAGAGGGGGAGAAGAGGAGGGGAGAGGGGGAGAGGGAGAGGGGAGGAGAGGGGGGAGAGGGGGGGAGAGGGGGAGAAGAGGAGGGGAGAGGGGGAGAGAAGAGGAGAAGAGGAGAGGGGAGAGGGGGAGAAGAGGAGGGGAGAGGGGGAGAGGAGAGGAGGAGTGGAGAGGAGGAGAGGAGGGGAGAGGGGGAGAGGAGAGGAGGAGGATGGGAGAGGAGAGGGGGAGAGGAGGGGAGAAGAGGAGAGGAGGGGAGAGGAGAGGAGGATGGGAGAGGAGAGGGGAAGAAGAGGAGGGGAGAGAGGGAGAGGAGAAGAGGAGAGGAGGGGAGAAGAGGAGAGAGGGGGAGAGGCCAGCAGTCAGCAGCTATGATAGCACGAGCCACTCGGGGGGAGGAAGTCCATATATGGTCCATCCGGTCATGGGGCACAGCGATTGGCTGGCTCAGATTCAAATCTGAGTCAGCCAATCGCATTGTCCTGCGCTGTTTGGGACTGTGTATAAAAGGCGACCGCTGACCGGGGTGGGTGGGGGGAACCAGAGGAGAGGGGGAGGGGAGAACCGGGGGAGAGGAGGGGAGAGGGGGAGAGAAGAGGAGGGGAGGGGGGAGGAGAGAGGGGGAGAGGAGAGGAGAAGAGGAGAGGGGAGGAGAGGAGGAGAGAAGAGGAGAGAGGGGGAGAGTGGAGAAGAGGGGAGGAGAGGAGAGGAGGAGAGAAGAGGAGAGAGGGGGAGAGTGGAGAAGAGGAGAGAAGAGGAGGGGAGAGGGGGAGAGGAGAGGAGAGGAGAGGGGGATTGGAGAGGAGGAGAGTGTCTCTGTCACAGGGAACCCACACACTGATGTAGTCTCTGTCTGTCTCTGTCACAGGGAACCCACACACTGATGTAGTCTCTGTTCCTCTGTCTGTCTCTGTCACAGGGAACCCACACACTGATGTAGTCTCTGTCTGTCTCTGTCACAGTGAAC
>NW_028151636.1:0-12500 GCF_964638095.1 Poromitra crassiceps | reverse complement strand
TATAATTTTGCGACATCGTGGAAAATATGTCACATTTTCAAAACAACCTTGAGCCTTCCAGCTTCCCGTAGATCATATTGTGTGGTGAGCTGTCTTCTTCCCTGAATCACTGTTTTTCCCCCCTTAGAGACGTGATTGAAGCTACAGTAGAGCAGAGCTACAGTAGCTACAGCAGCACACAGGCAGATGCTACACGTGACTTAGCTGTGCTGACATATTAAACTACATCTTTTAGGACTAACAGCCCGAACACACAAGACGCCTATCCTACGCTGAAGCTACGCTGAAGCAACTTTATTAACCATTTTGACCTGCAGCCAAACAGGCTACAGCTCTTTAGGCTTGAGGTGTTGTCACAGGTATGCCACCATGTGCCGTCACCATACATTTGAGTCAAACGTACAGCGATTGTGTGTGTGTGTCAAGTGGTTACCTTGTGAGCCAATCAGCAGTCACTTCCTGTGTGTGTCAAGTGGTTACCTTGTGAGCCAATCAGCAGTCACTGTTTTTAGAACAGGTATGGTGATTGGATCAAATATGATGTACAATTAATTTACCATTGAAGTCGTCAACTTCGGCACCAAATGTATTTCGATAAGTCGGTACCAACATCTCAAAGAAACATCTGTCTGTAATCTTGTTCCTTCCTATGTATGAGATGCATCATGCACAGCTTGAAGAAGGCTTCCTATGTATGAGATGCATCATGCACAGCTTGAAGAAGGCTTCCTATGTATGAGATGCAGGCACAGCTTGAAGAAGGCTTCCTATGTATGAGATGCAGGCACAGCTTGAAGAAGGCTTCCTATGTATGAGATGCAGGCACAGCTTGAAGAAGGCTTCCTATGTATGAGATGCAGGCACAGCTTGAAGAAGGCTTCCTATGTATGAGATGCAGGCACAGCTTGAAGAAGGCTTCCTATGTATGAGATGCAGGCACAGCTTGAAGAAGGCTTCCTATGTATGAGATGCATCAGGCACAGCTTGAAGAAGGCTTCCTATGTATGAGATGCAGGCACAGCTTGAAGAAGGCTTCCTATGTATGAGATGCAGGCACAGCTTGAAGAAGGCTTCCTATGTATGAGATGCAGGCACAGCTTGAAGAAGGCTTCCTATGTATGAGATGCAGGCACAGCTTGAAGAAGGCTTCCTATGTATGAGATGCAGGCACAGCTTGAAGAAGGCTTCCTATGTATGAGATGCAGGCACAGCTTGAAGAAGGCTTCCTATGTATGAGATGCAGGCACAGCTTGAAGAAGGCTTCCTATGTATGAGATGCAGGCACAGCTTGAAGAAGGCTTCCTATGTATGAGATGCAGGCACAGCTTGAAGAAGGCTTCCTATGTATGAGATGCAGGCACAGCTTGAAGAAGGCTTCCTATGTATGAGATGCATCATGCACAGCTTGAAGAAGGCTTCCTATGTATGAGATGCATCATGCACAGCTTGAAGAAGGCTTCCTATGTATGAGATGCAGGCACAGCTTGAAGAAGGCTTCCTATGTATGAGATGCAGGCACAGCTTGAAGAAGGCTTCCTATGTATGAGATGCAGGCACAGCTTGAAGAAGGCTTCCTATGTATGAGATGCATCATGCACAGCTTGAAGAAGGCTTCCTATGTATGAGATGCATCATGCACAGCTTGAAGAAGGCTTCCTATGTATGAGATGCAGGCACAGCTTGAAGAAGGCTTCCTATGTATGAGATGCAGGCACAGCTTGAAGAAGGCTTCCTATGTATGAGATGCAGGCACAGCTTGAAGAAGGCTTCCTATGTATGAGATGCAGGCACAGCTTGAAGAAGGCTTCCTATGTATGAGATGCAGGCACAGCTTGAAGAAGGCTTCCTATGTATGAGATGCATCATGCACAGCTTGAAGAAGGCTTCCTATGTATGAGATGCAGGCACAGCTTGAAGAAGGCTTCCTATGTATGAGATGCAGGCACAGCTTGAAGAAGGCTTCCTATGTATGAGATGCATCATGCACAGCTTGAAGAAGGCTTCCTATGTATGAGATGCAGGCACAGCTTGAAGAAGGCTTCCTATGTATGAGATGCATCATGCACAGCTTGAAGAAGGCTTCCTATGTATGAGATGCATCATGCACAGCTTGAAGAAGGCTTCCTATGTATGAGATGCAGGCACAGCTTGAAGAAGGCTTCCTATGTATGAGATGCAGGCACAGCTTGAAGAAGGCTTCCTATGTATGAGATGCATCATGCACAGCTTGAAGAAGGCTTCCTATGTATGAGATGCAGGCACAGCTTGAAGAAGGCTTCCTATGTATGAGATGCAGGCACAGCTTGAAGAAGGCTTCCTATGTATGAGATGCATCATGCACAGCTTGAAGAAGGCTTCCTATGTATGAGATGCAGGCACAGCTTGAAGAAGGCTTCCTATGTATGAGATGCAGGCACAGCTTGAAGAAGGCTTCCTATGTATGAGATGCATCATGCACAGCTTGAAGAAGGCTTCCTATGTATGAGATGCAGGCACAGCTTGAAGAAGGCTTCCTATGTATGAGATGCATCATGCACAGCTTGAAGAAGGCTTCCTATGTATGAGATGCAGGCACAGCTTGAAGAAGGCTTCCTATGTATGAGATGCAGGCACAGCTTGAAGAAGGCTTCCTATGTATGAGATGCAGGCACAGCTTGAAGAAGGCTTCCTATGTATGAGATGCATGCACAGCTTGAAGAAGGCTTCCTATGTATGAGATGCATCATGCACAGCTTGAAGAAGGCTTCCTATGTATGAGATGCAGGCACAGCTTGAAGAAGGCCAAGGGAGGAGATGGTGTTTTTGTCAGCTCAGACTTTCAATGAAGGCACTCCATCCTCAGGCTTCTTCAGCTGCTATCTATCTGCTCAGCTACACGCCTTGCTCCTCCTCATCTGTCAGCAAACATTGAATATGGATGTGAACAGTGAACACTGCAGCAAATATGCCATGCTTCACTCCCTGTAGACTAGCCAGAGTGAGGAGGGTTCAGACTAGAGATGAAACGGTATGAAAAAATTCACATCACGATTATCATGACCAAAATGATCACGGTTATCAGTATTATCACGGTTTGTTAAAATGTGCTGAAAATGTTCAAAAAGTACTGATACACTCACAGAAATCATTTCACCCGGTTTCATATTGAAAAGTCAGACCCAAAAAGGATTGATACACTCACTGAAATAATTTCTCCAAGGCTGCGCGTTTGCATCTGGGAGACGGTTGACAACTTTGGTTGATGATGGACAGTATTTACCAAGTTTTTCAAAGCACAGTAACCATGGTAACACAGTAATCACGGTACCACGGTTTTAATGATCATGAAAATTTGAAACGGTACGGTCGGTTATCGTAAGGAATTTGTTATCAGATGCTCAGAGTAGGGCTGCTTGATAAATCAATTTTGAATTGTAATGGAATTAATTAGTTAGGACGATGTTAAAAAAATGAAAATCGTGTATTTGTAATGTAATTACGTTACGGCGGGCGGCTCTCTCATGTACGCGTGCTGCTACTCGTCCCTTCTCCCCGCTGTAAAGTCTCTCTGGAGGCTGTGATGTGACTACTGCTGGCTACTAAAGACAGCAGCAATGAACTTATTTATATTTCAACACCTCCAAAAAGCACAGAGTGTGAGCACTGAGCAGTGTGTTGCACTGCGGGCTGTGCAAGATAACGATTACCACAACACACACACACGCTTGGCTGTAACGTTACCAGTACTGACCCTGTCTGTCTGAATTTCCTCCTAACATACCTGTTGTGACTTTGTGTTATTCTAGTACAGATATAACTCCGAGCGCGGGTGGTCGCTTAGACACTGCTAATATAATTATATAATTATGTCACGGAGGAACACGCTACAGGCAAGAGTCATCGAACCAAGAGTATCCCTTCAACAGAGCACCGAGTGCTTGATGAAATCCACCAGTGTCAAGTGACTGCAGGTTAGCAAGCAACAGCCAGGAAGTTAGGCATAGCAAGTTAGGCTAAAACAGGAAGTTGGGTTGTTCTGCCGTCAGAGTAAAAGTGTAAATTGTCACTCATGAGAAAAAAAAAAAAAAAAAAGAGCTCTGCAAGGCAACAAATGTTTAGAGAAGTATAATAGTATAAAAAAATCCAAATCGAAAATCGAGTTTTGAGAGAAACAATCGTCAATTTTATTTTTAGGCAAAATCGAACAGCCCTAGCTCAGATCATTCAGATACATTGGCTTTCCTCCCCTCACACCGGGAGTCGGGAGCATCACATAAGTCTGAAGCATGAATAATAGATGGAAGAAATTATCTACTTTATAATGCACTGGGTGTTTTCTTGCCATTGCTGCTATTTTGGTACCAAAAATAAACAAAAATCAAATGTGCACACAGTGAAGGCTATGGAGAGGAGAGGGGGATCTGAAGAGAGAACTCACCTGGGATTGTGGCTATTAATTATTCAATACAGAGTCAGACCCATGGCACCTCCATTTGTCTTCTAATGCACTGGAGCCAAGGGATCGATTCTCTACAACAATGTCATTGGGCACATGTGTGTGTATGTGTGTGTATATGCATATGCATATGTGTGTGTGTGTGTGTGTGTGTGTGTGTGTGTGTGTGTGTGTGTGTGTGTGTGTGTGTTCTATGCCTATACATTTTAATGACAGTAGCCATAGACATGTTGTGGAGGATTGCGGGTACGTCGAAACGTTTGCATGCAAGCATAGCGTCAAGATGGCGGCACCAAAAAGCGAGCTCATGCATGTGTATATATATATATATATATATATATATATATATATGCTCATATTTGATTGGTGTTTGCTGACCCCATCCAGGTTCTGCGACACAGATCATTTCAGAAAGAAACACTGCACATATTTCTATAAGCTGAGTATTATTTTGCAGCCTGCTGTGTATTGTGTCAGACAGCAGGGGCATTGTGTGTGGTTATTAAATGAATCTATGATACAGTGTGTGGTGGGTATAGATGCAGAGACAGCAACCAGTCAAACGAGAGAGAGAGGGAGAGAGACTACAGGAGCGAGTGATGAACGAGACGCAGGAGTGGAGGTTGCAGGACATGCATGGCGCGTATGAGGGATGAGGGAGTGGTGTGACAGCGCGGTGCAGAGTGTTCAGATTAGATGAATATATTTCCCCCTCCGTCGACGGGAGGGTCTGCAGCAGCTTATAACTCATCCTCGAACAGCCTTGTTCTCGGGCCAAAACAGAACCAGATTCATTCCACATACAAGTCGTTCATCTTAGCAGAGATGGAGCCGGGCTCTGGAAACTGTTACAAGACACTGGGTCTGCATGTGTATACATGACTCCTCAGCCTATATGACACAATGTGACACAATAGGAAGAGCTGCACATGCTGGAGTCAGCTGACCAGCTGCCCTGCTCTGCCCCTACCTGCCTCTAGGGGCAGCACTAACACACATGAATGTCAGTGATACAGAAAACCAATATGTCCAATATTTTTTTTAAATAATGTCATCAACAAAGGGTAACAAAAACCTCAGGTTACTGTGATAATAATAAAATCTACTACTAATGTAGCCTATTAGTGAACAAGTCAATTGTTTATGATTAATTTATTATTCTGCCCAAAAATAGCTTAGATAGGTTGCTATAAATACTGCTATGATGACTGATTTTAAACCTCATGAATATAAGTAAGGGTTAATGCACGACGAGGTGTCCATTATCAGAAATTATTGGACGACGTGGAGGCGTGAACCTGGTTGCCTCTGCGAAGTCCATTAATTAGTTGTAAACAGAGGGTTTGACAGTTGACAGCTGAGAGCCCGGCTTCTGTCAGCTGACCAGAACGAAAATCAGATTTCTAAATAGTCGTTATTTTTAATAAACTGAGCACTCAGGGGTCATCTAAATAGTTACTTTGACCGACTCAATTTTTTTCTAAACTTATAAAAGTGCCATATTAAGCGTTAACGGTGGTATAGAGCTCAAACGGCTCTGTCGTGATCCTGGCGCATTGATATGAACGGTGAACAGACCATTTAGCTACGTGTACATTATCACTGTACGTTATCACAAATTAATGGACACCTTGCAGCCAATCAGAATCGAGTATTCACCCAGACCATGGTATAACGTGAAATATTTTACAAAAAGGCCAAGGAACAAGGAATAGCAGGAATATTAAGCAGTAGCCAAAGATGAGCAGGAGCTTGTACATGTTCAGCTCACACACTTGGACTGGTTGTGGTTTCACGTGGATGATGCCCTGCATCAAAGACAGCCTATATGAACTTTCCCTCTAATTGCCTCCTCCATTAATAAGCAGCAGGAAATCTATAGGCTGTGAGTTTCCCTATGGCTGATTCATTAGCTGTTAGCCCCTCTCTCACAGGGCCTCTCTCTGCATAATGGCGTGCTCGCTCGCCCCGCGGGCGCCCTGTGCATTCCTAATGTCACGCAGGAAGGGCAGCCCGGATCAATGGCGCGTCTATAGATAGATGGAGCACTGATCTATGATCTCCACTAGATGGAGCACTGATCTATGATCTCCACACAACACGCCTGTAAGTGAGAAGCCTCGTTTAATGCAGGGTCATATGGAACAGTCCCCCCGTGAAATTATAAAATCAATCACCCTCCAAGTTCAGTGTGTGTGTGTCTGTGTGCGTGTGCGTGTGTGTGTGCGTGTGCGTGTGTGTGTGTTCGTGTGCGTGTGTGTGTGTTCGTGTGTGTGAGATGCTGGGAAGAGGGGTGAAGGGACGCCTGGCCGCATACATTACGGACGTGTGTCTTCATATTAAGTCTCCTGTCCTCTGTGAGCGTATTGATTGGTCACATTAGGGAGTCCACCGGTCAGCATTTCTCCAGCAGGGACAGCAGGAGGATGGAGGAGGTGCCAGAGACGAGGCATGGAGGGAGTGAGGGGAGGGGGAGGAGAGGGGAGGGGGAGGAGAGGGGAGGGGGAGGAGAGGGGAGGGGGAGGAGAGGGGAGCGTCGTGGAGAGATGGGAGGGGGAGGAGAGGGGAGGGGGAGGAGAGGGGAGCGTCGTGGAGAGAGGGGAGAGAAGAAAATTAAAAGCCAGTAAAAAAACAACAGAGATTGATTGAAGAAAAGCGGCCATATTGATGTTCTTTCTCATAGTGCCACCAGCTCAGCCCCGCCCCCTGCTCTGTATTGATTTAGTGTGCTGTAGCCCCGCCCCCTGCTCTGTATTGATTTAGTGTGCTGTAGCCCCGCCCCCTGCTCTGTATTGATTTAGTGTGCTGTGACAGCTGTGACAGAGTTGACCTGTTGTTCTCACCTTCATGCGCTTTGGCTACTTGTTTGCCCAGGATGATTATTTGCCTTCTTCTTCCACATGATGTTTAGTTCAAGACAGCGTAGCATGTAGCATACCAGCTACATCCAGGAAATCACATCCAGCGCACTGTTGACTTAACGGAGCAGCCAGATTAACTGTATTGATCAAAACAGACCAGCTGACCCCACAGCCATCCCAATGGCAAAACACTGTTGCACTTCTGTTTGGTTAGCTGTGCAAGATTAGCATCAATGTAGCCAGTAAGCATGTTTGAGCATCAGATGAGCCCAAGAAGGAAGATGTAACATAAATAGCTTGGAGAAACTTTTCAGCCTAAGTTCAGCCTCAGAGATTATTATTTTTTTTTTGGCTGAGAGATGCAGTGGTTCCTCTGTAGCCGTGGTGTTTTGAAGTCATTTTAGTTTTGATTTCACATCAATTCCTGTTTCAGTCCCAACCCTAGTGCAGCGCGAAAAACCTTTTCTTTGACACTAAAAAGCAATCCCAACCAATTAGGAATGCAACACTGTGTGGTTTTGACTTAAAATATCAGTGATATTTGTTGTTTTTCTGAAACATTTGATTTGATGTATTTATTTTGCTGGGGTTTTGCACACCCATTGCTAAATGATAACAGAGGAACCCCTGAGATGTCACTGCTGAACATAATTAGGTGATGAGAGTAAGCTGTGTTGGCTTGTGAGAGAGGAGATCAGGTGATGGGTAAGCTGTGAGCTGTGTTGGCTTGTGAGAGAGGAGATCAGGTGATGGGTAAGCTGTGAGCTGTGTTGGCTTGTGAGAGAGGAGACCAGGCTCATGTATGACTTGAACAGCTTCTACCTCTCTTAGCCATGGCAACTGTGTCCGACGACATGGGATGGCTTCTGGGGATTTAGGCCTTTTGCTCTGTTTCCATGGCAACACCATCTCTTGGGTCGGCATTAGCTCGGGAGGTAGAGCAGGTCGGCCAATGACTCAAGGGTTGGCGGTTCCAATCCCGCTCCCTCCCAGCTGTTGTCGTTGTGTCCTTGGGCAAGACACTTAACCCTCATTGCCTCGTATGAATGTCTATGAATGTTGGTGGTGGTCGGAGGGGCCGTAGGCGCGAAATGGCTGCCACGCTTCCGTCAGTCTTCCCCAGGGCAGCTGTGGCTACATCACCCGTAGCTTACCACCACTGGTACGAATGGTGTGAATGAATAATGATACCTGTGAAGCGCTTTGGGTGTCTAGAAAAGCGCTATATAAATCCAATCATTATTTTTATTTATTATTTCTTGCCCACAGAGTGGGAGGTGGGGGTGATATCATGCACCTATAGGTTAAAGGTGATCTGGATGGGCAGCTTGTAAGATGAGAGGGCAGAGCAAGGAAGCACTTTGTAGTGTGCAGTTATATATTGGATTTTTTTATTAGCATTGTTATTAGATTAGTATTCCTATTTGAGTGAAACTGTTGCAGAAAATGACTCACTGTTAATGATTGTAGCTGCAGAACAGAACAGAACAGGCTACGACGTAGCCGCGAGGTCGAGCTGAACATGGAAGACCAGGCAGAACAAAATGGCGGTGCCTGTTCTTCCATCCATGCCAATACATTCAGGCGGTGTCTGTCTCGTGGTCAATGGGTCAGCATGGGGGAAATCCTCACGTTCTTCCCGGCCAGCATAGTTAGCATTTAGCTGCTACAGTAGCTCAGCCCAGGCAGACAGGATTTGGGATTCAACCACCGCAGTAAACGCACATCTGAACAAACGTCTATGTACCTGCTCTTGAATCCTCAATCCTGTAGTGTGGAGCCACAGCCCATTGAGATATATGGGGGGTTTGCCCCCCCACCGTCTAGTCTTGCGTGCCAGCTGTGTGAGGTGTTCATACTAAACCTAGTACAGTATATGTCTGGACCCTGTGTGAGGTGTTCATACTAAACCTAGTATATGTCTGGACCCTGTGTGAGGTGTTCATACTAAACCTTGTATATGTCTGGACTAGGGCTGGGTCGGTTTGAAAATTTTAAAACCGGTTCGATATTGCCGTCTAAACCGGATCAAACCGGTATACCGATTTTTTTTGTAATTAAATTTTTTTTTTTTTTTTTTTTTTTTTTTTTTCAAGCAGGGCTCCCGAGTGTGGCCCATAACTGTCTGTAGTGCAACTTCAGTCCACCTGATAGCGATAATACACCTCTAAGCTGGTATTGTCAACCAGCAATGATACTGAATAAAAAGAAGCAGGACACCTGTGTAACAAACACCCTGTATTTATTTCTCATAACTATTCAGCTCAACTTTTCTTCTAAACATCAAAATAATAAATGAAATAAGACTTCTGCCTATAGTGCAACTTGAGAAAAAGGCTAATAAAAACACAAGCAGTGCAATCAGAATGGATTGGCTTACAGCTGAGCTGCCTTATAAACTTCAAAACTCACAAATTCACACAATATAGGGCCTAGGCATGGGTCGGTTTGAACATTTTGAAACCGGTTCGATATTCCCCAAAAAAACGTATCAAAGCGGCTGCAGTTGGTGGCGATAATGCACCTCTAAGCTGGTATGCTGCCAACCAGCACGAACACTGAATACAAATAAGCAGAACCTTTTAACTGTAACAACACACTGTTTTTATTTCTCATAACTATTCAGCTTAACTTTTCTTCAAACATCAACA
This sequence comes from Poromitra crassiceps, assembly GCF_964638095.1. NCBI lineage: Eukaryota > Metazoa > Chordata > Actinopteri > Beryciformes > Melamphaidae > Poromitra > Poromitra crassiceps. The sequence continues at coordinate 2,553 of NW_028151636.1, read as the reverse complement.
TAATAAACAAAATAAGACTTTTGCCTACTAGTGCAACTTGAGAAGAGGCTAATACGAACAATAGTGCAATCAGAATGGACTGGCAAAAAAAAAAAAAAAAAAAACTTAATTTTTTTTTTTTTTTTTTTTTTTTTTTTTTTAGGTTTTTTCGGTTTGCACGTGATCAAACCGGTTTGGGCTCGTATACCGAACCGAACCGGTAAAACCGGAAATCGACCCATGCCTAGTCTGGACCCTGTGTGAGGTGTTCATACTAAACCTAGTATATGTCTGGACCCTGTGTGAGGTGTTCATACTAAACCTTGTATATGTCTGGACCCTGTGTGAGGTGTTCATACTAAACCTTGTATATGTCTGGACCCTGTGTGAGGTGTTCATACTAAACCTAGTATATGTCTGGACCCTGTGTGAGGTGTTCATACTAAACCTTGTATATGTCTGGACCCTGTGTGAGGTGTTCATACTAAACCTTGTATATGTCTGGACCCTGTGTGAGGTGTTCATACTAAACCTAGTATATGTCTGGACCCTGTGTGAGGTGTTCATACTAAACCTTGTATATGTCTGGACCCTGTGTAAGGTGTTCATACTAAACCTTGTATATGTCTGGACCCTGTGTGAGGTGTTCATACTAAACCTTGTATATGTCTGGACCCTGTGTGAGGTGTTCATACTAAACCTTGTATATGTCTGGACCCTGTGTGAGGTGTTCATACTAAACCTAGTATATGTCTGGACCCTGTGTGAGGTGTTCATACTAAACCTTGTATATGTCTGGACCCTGTGTGAGGTGTTCATACTAAACCTAGTATATGTCTGGACCCTGTGTGAGGTGTTCATACTAAACCTTGTATATGTCTGGACCCTGTGTGAGGTGTTCATACTAAACCTAGTATATGTCTGGACCCTGTGTGAGGTGTTCATACTAAACCTAGTATATGTCTGGACCCTGTGTGAGGTGTTCATACTAAACCTAGTATATGTCTGGACCCTGTGTGAGGTGTTCATACTAAACCTAGTATATGTCTGGACCCTGTGTGAGGTGTTCATACTAAACCTAGTATATGTCTGGACCCTGTGTGAGGTGTTCATACTAAACCTTGTATATATCTTATTAATTTACATAATGATATAACAGTCTATAGCAGACCTGGGCATTATGACCCGGCCCTCCTGATGGTTCTGCCTGGCCCGGGAGGTCTAAGACAAACCACACCATTTTACTTATGAAGCGAGAAAAATTTAATGAGATTACCTAAATTGGCTGTTTGGAGTGATTTTCAATATAATAAATGCTGAAGAATAAGTGCACAGTATGTTTTCATACATAATTTAATCTAGTGATCAAATTAGAGGTTACGGCATGTGATAACAGTAGGGAGACAGAATGACACATCATTACACTTCTGATTGTTAAAACAGTTCTGAGGACCACCTTCCCAGATCAATGAAAGAGAGAGGGAAAAAAGTCAATGAAATTATGCATTTAAATTGGAAGTTTTTGATCTATGTTTGTGATCTTGAGCACATTTAGATGTAAAAAATCAATAAATAACTTGCTGTAATCACACTTTTTTATTTTATTTTTATTCATATATTTGGCAATACCACTGCCTCCGTGGCCCACTACACGGTGCTCTGTGGTTGAGAATAGCTGACATACATCACATGATTGTGCTAATGCTTAGTGAGTGAGATAAATCTATTGCTCATTTTGCTGTGGACCTCCTAGAACCTGCTGAAGGACTCCTGGAGGTCCCCAGGCAACTGTCTTTCTTCCTTGAGCAGAATGAGTCAGCATTATATACTGGTTGACGTCCACAGCACAGGGACGCGACGTGACCTCTGGGGTCAACGCTGTGGGGTTAAAGGTCACATCCAACTGTCAGTTACATGAAGATTCATAAGACATGGATTTAAGAAGGCATAAACCTGTTTTTAAATTTGAATATCATATTTATGGTAAAGATAAATTCCTTTATATATGAATATAAGTAATAAGTAAATAAAAATAAATATACCTTTTATTATTTTGTATTATTTTTTTGCTACTCATCAAGTAAATGTACTGAGTAAGTTAAGAGAGCACCAATGGAGATGTTTTTCAAATTATTTTTGATTTGTTAAAACATAGAAAACCTGTTTGACTATTTTTTTTTTTTTACAGTTAAGGTCCTTACACATCGGGAGCGTTTATAATATTTTCCGAACCTATATCAGTCAATGCAACGTGCATACCAACGGCGAAGTTTTGCTGAGTGTTATTGCGGCGTTTATTTTTTCGAACCACGGTCGATTTTTCAGAAATTCGCTTCCGACGTGTACACATCTGTGGCTGTGATTGACAGGTGGGTCAAAACTCGCATCGCAATTTCGTGCCATATATTCGCATCGCTCTTGATGTGTAAGGACCTTAACACTCATGCAACCATTACACTCTGTTATGTCTCAGGCAATTAACCATCACAACAAACCACCTTGAAATTAAGAGTAACATACTTGATTCATTGAGTATTGTCTATTTGGGAAACTTGAACGTACACGCTTTGTGTT
>NW_028151637.1:0-69923 GCF_964638095.1 Poromitra crassiceps | reverse complement strand
AAACAACAGGTGTGGTAGGAAGCACTTAGCCTGGTAAACCGCCCGTCACGTGAACTCACATTTCATTTGGTTCTCCGTGACGGTCTGGACCCGCACAGGCAGTTAAGATGATTGGTCGAGCCATGCCGGCTCGACGAATCAGCGGCGGCCGTAGGCGGGCTCTGGCTCGTCTGGGCAAGTAGTGGGTACATGGTCTTTGTAGTTCTTTTCACTCGGCAACATGGCTGCCGCCGCGGAAGTGACAGGCAGTCTGAATGAAATTGAATGTAACGTTCCCAATTCTATGTATTAAATTCTAAAAAAAGACCCTCAACATTTGGGAAGGCTAAGCCACACAACTAGTTCGTTATAATCTAACTAAATGCTTCGAAGGTGACTTTACGACCGTGATGACTCAATCAATGAATACCACGGACATCATCCACAGGCACCTTCGGCGATCTGATTGGTTGAAGTTAACACCCACCAGCGGTGATAGACAGATGGGTCATCCAATCACCTGCCAAGTAGCTTGGAAAAAGTGCCTGCCTCCGTCAGCGGGTCTGGTGACTTCATTCCCAGATCGACTGTGATGTGGAGCCGTCCATCTGGCAGCGTCAGGTTAGGAAGCACTGACCTCGTTACAGACCTTCTAACCCTTAAACCCAGTGGCAGCTGGTCACTAGAGGGCGCTGAATCGCTGCCCATCCCTCTACCGAGGGAGAAGAAAGTCCACCTTTAACAAACATGGCCCCGGCCTTCCGAACCACCCACTGCTGGTCAGACCAATCAGAGGACATTCTGAGAGACTGCTTCGACCAAACAGCATGGGAAGAGTTCAAGGCTGCAGGAGACCTGGACGAGTATGCAGACACAGTAACAGGCTTCATTCAAAAATGCACAGAGGACATAATCCCCCAAAAAATAATCAAAATAATGCCAAACCAGAAGCCCTGGATCAATAGTGACGTCCGGGCAGCCCTCCACGCCAGGACCACCGCCTTCAACTCCGGAACACCAGAGGAATACAAACAGACAAGATATGCCCTCCGAAGCACTTTAAAAAGAGCACGGAGAGAATATGGCAGGCAGCTGGAAGCAAAACTGGACTCAAACAACCCCAAACACCTGTGGAGAGGACTCCACGCTGCCACTGACTTCAAAGGGGCAAAACAGCAAAACAACGAGTCACCCACCCTGCCAGACGAACTCAACGCGTTCTACGCCAGGTTCGACCCCTCTGCCAGAGCGCCTCCCCTCCTCCCAACCCTCCCCCCCTCCTCTCCTCCCCCCCCCTGCCACCTCCTCTCCTCCCCCCCTGCCACCTCTCTCCCCACACCACCCCTCCCCTCCTCTTCTCCCCCCCTGCCACCTCCTCTCCTCCCCCCCCCCTGCCACCTCTCTCCCCCCACCACCCCTCCCCTCCTCTCCCCCCCCCCCACCACCACCACTCCCCCCCCTCCGCCCCCCCACCACCCCTCCTCCCCCCCCCCCACTGCCCTCCTCTCCCCGCCACCTCTCCCCGCTCAGCATTCAACACCATAGTACCCTCCAGGCTGGTATGCAAGCTCAAGGACCTGGGACTTAACACAGCAATGTGCGACTGGATCCTGGATTTCCTGACAGACCGCCGCCAGGTGGTGAGGGTGGGCAACCTCACCTCCTCCCCACTGACCATCAGCATAGGAGCGCCCCAGGGGTGCGTCTCCAGCCCCTTCTGGTATGACCTCTACACCCACGACTGCGTGGCGACTCAAACCTCTAACACCATCGTGAAGTTTGCAGACGACACAGCAGTCGTGGGGCTGATCTCGGGGAGCGACGAGACGGCCTACAGAGAGGCTAGCTCGGTGCTTGCTAGCATGGAGGGCCGCCTGAAGCAGGAGCTCAGATGGCTGTTGGAGGCGACGCCTGCCTGGGCAGAGGGGCTTATGAGGCTGCTAGGGGAGGTCGCGCAGCGCGGAGAGAAGCGGACGGAGGAGCCGCAAAGAGTGTTGGACTTGTGGGGGACATGGACACCTGGCGAGGTGGTGTCGCAGCGGTTCCGGGGGACAGACGGGGTACGCGGAGCAACGATACTGGGGATGGCCGGGTGTCTGCTGGTCGTGCGGAGCCTTCGGGCATCTGGCCAGGGGGTGTCCGGAGGCTGTCGGGGAGCAGAGGACGGCGGGAGAGGAGAGACTTGCAGGCGGCTGGCAGGTGAGACTCTGCTGGTCGTGTAAGAGGCCTGGACATTTGGCCAGAGACTGCACTGAGACAGTGGAGGTCAGGGAAGAGACACGGGTTGGGGAGAGTGTGGAAAGCCGGGGGGAAGAGAACGTTGTTAGGATCGGGAGAGCGACGCTCATATTTCCAGGTGAGCAGGTGTCGCTACTAACGCCGGAGGGACCGGCACAGCCGAGCTGCGCTACGCCCCCCACGGTTGCTGTACGGGAAGCCGAGGTGGTGGTCGCGGCCGGTTGTGTTCTCCCTGCTGTCCTGAACACGCCGCCCCCTGGGGGAGGGGGACAGGAGGACGAGCGCGGGCGAGAGGTGGAGAAAGAGGGGGAGTGTTCAGATGTGGACCTGGCGGGCGACTTGGCCATTTGGTCGGTCGAAGCGGAGGAGTGGAAACGCAGGCAGGCGGAGGACGCGGATATCGGTCCGGTGTACACATGGGTGGTGGCCGGACGCCGGCCCCCTGTGGAGGAGATTCACACGTTTTCCGGTGCCACGAAAGGACTGTGGGACATGTTTGCGAAGCTGCGTCTGAGTGAAGATGGAGTTTTGGGGAGGGGGGAGCACGGGAAAAGAGGGTTCCAGACGGTTGTACCCAGCTCCCTCCGAGGGCTGGTACTGCGGTGGGCGCACAAGGGCCTCGGCTGTCTCGGGCATTGCGGGCCTGAGGAGACGCTCCGCCGTGTTCGTGGGGGACACTACTGGGGCAAACACAAGGAGGATGTGCGGAACTACTGCAGTGCGTGTGATGACTGTGGGACACAGGGGGGGGGGGGGGGGCGAGGAGAGTCACCTGGCGGAGGAGTGGAGAGGGACTAGTGTGCTTCTGGTGGGCCAGAAGCTTTGATGTGAGGGGGAAGTGTAACGGGTTGGGTTTGTGTGCTACTGTTGTGTGTTATACTGTTCTGTGCATGGGGGTTAACTGTGGGATTGACATGTCTGTGGGGATTTACGGGGGGTCTGTGAAGGCGACATTTAGCCAGTGGGGGGGGGTGAGAGAGGGGTTCACCTGTGATTGGCTGGGGGGAGGGGAGCTGTGAGAGCGGGGGACAGCTCGGGAGTTGGAGCGTGAGCCTGAGAGAGACGGCTGTGTTTTGTGGAGAGCTGAGAGCTAGGAGGGAGCTAGCGGGGTTTGAGTTTGTGTTGGGGGTTTGTTTTGGCGTGGGCTACGGCTGACAGTAGCCCTGGAACCTGTGTTAACAGAATAAAGTGCGGTAAAAAGATCCTGACTCTCGCCTGGTTCCTGACAATGCTACAATACTGAGAGCAGTTGGATGAAAATTGACCATCAGGACAGATGAGCAGCTTTTTTTCAGGAGAAGCCTGGAAGGAAGTTTACTATGGGCCGCAGAGCGGACGATGCTCAGGTGAGAGTGCTTTCAACTCTGTGACTCAAACTGTGAGTAGCCTACAACATGTTTGTTCCTCAGCCGAGAACGCGCACAACACTACTGGAGTTTTTCCTTTTGTGTGTGTATTATTTGATAACAAGCTATTACTCATGATACTTTATTGAATGACACGCACACGGAGGCAGGGCCTAGCGGCACTGGAAGAGGGCACAGGAGCGGAGCAGGCCGTGGTGCTGAAATGGCCGGAGGACGAGTGACTCGGGCACGTGGAGTGTGTCCCGTCGCTGTCCGAGGTGCTGACCTGCCTTCCCGCGTCAGGAACAATGGCGGGAGACGGGGCAGCGCCAGAGCCAATGGAGGGACAGAGACAATAATTCAATAACCCCACTGATTGTGTGATGTTCTGCACCTGGTCAACTGCCTATTTAAACACGTGTCATTTCAGACCCAGTTGCTGATTATTGTCGTGTGCTGCTGTGGTCCTGGCCTGCTCTGAGTTCCTCCCGTGTCCGTTGGATATTCTACTCCTTGTGACTGCTCTTGTCGACACTGCTTGTGTTGTGCTTTGGACAATTACCTTCAAGTTAGCTAAGTTTAGTTGGCTCCACAGCCCTGTTTATGTCAGTGTATTCTGCAGCCGTTGTGGCAAACCTTTGTTGTTTATTTTGATCAAGTCAAGTAAAAAGACTTTAAACTGCTTTTTGACTCCGTGTCTCTACCTTTGGGTCCACACACACGCACAGCCTTACATTGAATGCTCAAAACAATGAACCATTACCACATTATGGCAATGTCAATCAAACACACCAATCCAGCATTCAATACAAACTGTGACCACCTTTATAAGCTAGACTCTGTTCAATTAACCAGCTGGAAACAAATTGTTTTTTACATACAGATTTTCTAAATTTCTGAAGGTTACATAGGCTATAATAAATAATACATAAATATATAATTAGGCCTATATATAAATTACTGTATAGTAGGATAGTCAGCTCTAGCCTTCATATTTTAATCCAAACCTAAAGAGTTCGATGTGAGCCTAAAATGATGGTTATTAAAGTTATTATTAAAATCTAAGATATTTGCTTACCATAGGCTTACCATAGGAGGATCCCCGAGCTACAGTGGATATTGTTTACTCATATATATATATACATATATACATATTGTAACGTATCGGTGATACGCCAAAGAACGGAGAGTTGTAGTTGGTACAGGTTCTTTATTCACAGGCTCCTTTAGCTCCTAGCAGCTAGCTTCACACAGCTAGCTCTAGACACAACAACCGGTCTCGCTCCCTCCATAGCTTGACTGACCCCCGGCACCCCGGCCGCTGGTCCTATATACCCCGTTTCCCCTAGGAACACACCCGCACACATTAGTTCCTAGCTACAATCCAGACACCTAGGTTGCACATCACATTACAGGTAATACTTGGATTACCAGACACGTTACATACTCCTCACCCAACATTAGCTCAATGCCCACATTGACACCCACAACCCACACATATCCCCCTGTACCAAAACACACCACCCCACAACATTTTGTATTCCCCCAATTTGTCTCTTATTTTTCAGCACACTTTTCAATTTCCGTTCCACCACCACCATTTGCATTTCTTTTCATTCCTTCCTCTTTTCCCATTCCAATAGCCCTTTTCTTTACACTCATCTTCAATTCAACCCACATATAATTTCAGTTCGACAATAACCCCCAACATTTACATCATTCTTTTTTCACATTATCCCACTTCACTTCAACCACTATTTCCATCCCCCCTTTTAAAGCTTCTGTCCCATCTGAAGCACATTACAGTCGACACAGCTAAGGCAGTAGTTCTCTACGTCTCCCTTCATCTGTACCCAGTAGAAAACTCGACAAAGGCGGCTGAGTGTTTCTTCAGCCCCTCGATGCCCCTGACCCCTGCGGCCCCTGTGCGCCCCCCGTAGCGCCAGTCCCCGCAGGCAGCTGGGCACCACCACGACGCTGCCACTCTTTCCGCGCCCATCTAACCCCAGAATCCCCGACTCTCTCACCCTCAAGTCCGGAAACAACTCCCACAGTTCCTTCGTGGTACTTGAATACATGCATATCTCCTCCAGGCGAGGCCGGCATCCGGCCGCCACCCACCTGCGCACCGGTCCAACGCTAGCGTCCTCCGCCTGTCTGCGTATCCACTCCTCCAGATCGACATCCTCCATAGTCACATTCTCATCCTCCCTGGTCTTGCACTCGCTCGTCCTCCCGTCCCGCTCCCCCAGGGGGGCGGCGTGTTGAGGACAGCAGGGCGGACACCATCGGCGTTGATCTCCACCTCGACTTTCTGCAGTGCAGCCGTGGGGGTTGTGTAGCGGCTTGGTTGGGCCGGCGCCTCCAGCGTTGACCCCTCTCGCTCCCCCGGGGATACGAGCGCCGCTCCCCCGACTGTAACAGCATTGCAGGTGATGTCGCTCACTTCCCTCTGGCTGTTCAAAACGATCCCCGCTCCAGAGCAGCTAGCCTGGGCCGGCTCAACAGTCACTCTCCTGCCCAGAACAATCGGCTCTGTACTGCCCCGTTGCTCCTCTGCTTGTAGCTCAGGCTGCTCCCCTGCTCCGCTACTCCGCTGCTCCTCTGGCTGTTGCTCCGGCTGCTCCCCTGGCTGTGTGTCTCTTCCAGCGTTCGCACTCTTAGTGCAGTCTCTAGCTAAATGTTCAGGCGACCTGCACGTCCAACAAAGTCTCACCTGTCCGCCGCCTGCTTCTTGACATTCTCTGGCTAAATGTCCGATCGCGCGGCATGCCCAGCAGGCTCCCTGCTGTCCATGTCGTTGTCCCGCATACCCGGTCCGTCTCCCGGGAGCGCCTCGGCACCACCTCGCCTCGTGGCCCGGTTCTCCACAGCTCCAACACAGTCTTTGCGGCTCCTCCGTCCGCTTCTCTCCGTGCTGCGCGACCTCTCGTAGCAGCTCCATAAGCCCCTCTGCCCAGGCCGGCATCGCCTCCAATAGCCGTCTAATCTCCTGCATCAAGCGGGCTTCCATGCCCGCCAGCACCGAGCTGATCCCCGTCGTCAGCTCTTCTTTTCTCCCGTTCGCCGACAGGCATTCTTCTAATCGCACCATCACACGTGGCGCTCGTAGCAGCTAGCTCACACAGCTAGCTCGCTACCGCTAGGTCGCTCGAGCCTTTGATCTCCAACTTTTCCTCCGCCGTTCCTCCTCACTCTCTCCCCTCTCGACCGAAATCAGGCGTTACCGCTTCACTTCTGACACCAATGTAACGTATCGGTGATACGCCAAAGAACGGAGAGTTGTAGTTGGTACAGGTTCTTTATTCACAGGCTCCTTTAGCTCCTAGCAGCTAGCTTCACACAGCTAGCTCTAGACACAACAACCGGTCTCGCTCCCTCCATAGCTTGACTGACCCCCGGCACCCCGGCCGCTGGTCCTATATACCCCGTTTCCCCTAGGAACACACCCGCACACATTAGTTCCTAGCTACAATCCAGACACCTAGGTTGCACATCACATTACAGGTAATACTTGGATTACCAGACACGTTACAATATGTATATATATATATATATACAAATGCAACCAATGGAAAAGCATTAAAACGAGCTTGTGAGTAATTATCGTAACGCCATTCGCCCTCAATCTGTCAGTCAAACCTCGAAATTCCTCCCCTACCTCTGTCTGTACCCCCCCACGCAGGACACTAAACGCGGAAAAGTCACACGGCACACGTGCTGTGTATTTCTGATATCGTTTTGTTTAATCCTGGCTTTCTCTGATGTGAATAGATCAATAAAATGTTTTCCAGTTATTCTTAGGCTGCAAACTTGTTTTAACATGCAAATCGGAGTGGTTTCTGACGAGAATAAAGTAACGTTAACGTTACGTTATGTCATCCCATATCCAAGATATTAATAATGTAACAACACATTCAGCGAGAAACTGTCTATAATGAAGACGTGCCAAATATGACGACGTGAAAACTTGCCGTTGTGGAGATGCGTGGTTCTCATCGGACAGCGACGATATGCTATTTCATGTCTGAAGAGCATTAGGTTGAAACGTCAAATCAGGGATCTTGTCCAATAAATTATTGAATGGGAGCTACAGTGTGCAAACGTGCATCCCGTTTTGAACAAATACGGGACGCGGTTTGTCCCGGATTTTCATCCCACCCGCATTGCGTGATGAAAACCCAGCTTACTCTGCATCTGCATGGGTTAGATTGGTTAGTTTAGCCACTAATCAGGGTCAGGCTGACACTGTTCTCTGGCTCTCTGATCTGGTGTGAGCCAATCAGAGAGCAGAGATGGGGCGGGTCTGCATAGAATGCCAGTGGGGAAAATGGCTGCATGTGAATATGAAGAATCAAACACTTGACAGTGTTAGTCAAAAGGAATACAAAGGCTGCGTCAGTAGTAAAGAGTCCAGAGCGCAACATGGCAAGCGGGATCGGCTTTCAACCGAGCCAGGAGCGGCAGGCTGGTGGGTGAACAGGCAGCGGTGATTTTAACAACAGCAGCTCAGTGAGTTTAGCAACAAGTCCCGGTTGGGTTAGGCTTATTTTTCATTTTAGTGTACCGGTAATGACAGCTTTTTAACCCCTTCTATGGGACATCATGTTCTGATCTAGATTTACTAGGACATAGATGTCAATGAATCACAGCACAAGGGACTGATTTGATTTCTTGTTAACTACCATGCTGAGGTGCCTCTGCCTCTCTAGGCTACATTATTATGATCTGATGTGTTTAATGTTGAGTTTTACAGTCAAATACATAAATAAACATTAATTTAATATATGAATCAATATAATGCATATGAGAAGAAAATAAACAACTCTGATGATGTTATACGCTCAACCATCAACCAATCTGGAAAATTGCATTTTTCAATAATATTTTCCTCATATACCCATTTATTTAGGAGTTTATAATTGAAAAATTATCTATTTGGCTTATTTCCAATTCAGTTAATTGTTAATTAAGCACGTCAAACTTTAAGTATGAATCTAAATGCTTTCTTGAAACAGTTTAATTTATGATTTACTACTGACTGGCCCCGTACCCCGCCTCCGGGCCCGTGATGGTTGTGGCCCTTGCTGCGGGGGAAGGGGGGGGTGGGCATCCCTTATTATTCTGCCTGAAAGGTGGCAACCCTAGCGCTAACGTTAACATATACATATATACTGTATGTATGAACATTTAGCTGTGTTAGACTGACAGATTTTTCTTCTGTTTCTTCCTCAGTATTTATCTTTTAAGGTGTATCATATAATACTTTTAAACTGTTAGATTTTCATTGCTCTGATGTCTTACTTCCTGTTATGTTTTGATTCCCGTTTGTTGAACCCTCCCACCTTCCCCTCGCATTTCGCCCACACACAAGCAGTAAACTTTTTCATACCTACGCTGACACACACACATACACAGACCTCATACTCTCTCACTTTTGCATTTTGGAGCGACCACAATGGAAATAAGCTCTCGGGCTTTTTTGCGCTTTTATCCTTTTGATATTCTCCTTTTTAAATGCTTGTATATATACAGTATACCTGTGTTTTTAAATCTGATGTCAATAAATGCTTTCAATCAATCAATCAATCAATCAACATGCTAGTTAGCAAAACAAACTTTTACTAAATCAGATTCTGGGAATAACTACCCATGGCATTCAAATTAGCTATGTGTTGTTGACACTTGCTATAACAATCATGATGTGTCTAAAGTAACCCATGACCCATGTCTAAACCCGTGTGTGCGTGTGTGTGTGTGTGTGTGTGTGTGTGTGTGTGTGTGTGTGTACCAGCTGGTACCACTGAGATGAAGAGTTACTGGAGGAGGAGCCCATGTGAATGGCAGTAATCCAGAGCAGATTAGGATTAGCAGCTCAGCCAACTGCAGTTATACAATTTAATTGACTCTCTGCAAACCTGGCAACCAAACCGCTGCTATAAAACTTCTCTGACATAGTGTATTTACAAGATCAAGTATTGCTAACCTGTGTTTGTTCAGATTTAAAAGTCTTACTGGTAAGGGTAGCCCCTTTGCTTACACTGGAGCTGCCGAGTGGAATAGTTTGGATCTGCAAATTAAATCTGCTCTCACTCTTCACAATTTTAAATGTTTAGATCATGGGTGATGGAAAAGGTGCCTATGTAATTAACATTGTGTTCCCATAGGGGGTCCTATTTATTTGTGGGTACTTGGGCAATTCTCCTAATTTGTATATAGTTCTCTTAATCTTTATATCTTTTATTGCAGTAATAATAACGTTCAGTCGTAACTCATTTATAAGCCTTTAGTTAATGAACTTATCACTTACAAAACATGAATATACATTTGTAGATGATTAATAAATGCTATGTTAACATATCACAAATGCGTTGTAAGTCATCTATAAACTTTTAGTAAATTAAGTTTCTCACCTGTTATAAATGATATGTAAATCATTTACAATTCATTTACAAGGCTTTCTGCATCCCCTAATCTAAAGTGTAAACCATTCATCACGCATAAATGTGTTACATACAAGGGGGTAGCTCTGTCAAAATTGAAGCCAAAGTGCACTTAAACCTGCATTCTTTCGAATGGCCTGCAGGGGGCAACCCATTGGTCTGTGGACTTCTGTTTTTTGACGCCTCACATGGCCATCTTGGATCTTGACACAAGTTCAGGGGTTTCCCACAGAGCACGCCTGCTATTGGTCCGTGATCGGCGAGCTGTCTAATCAGTGGACAAGCAACCTGTCAACCACGCCCCAAAACATAGTCTGCAACTACAACATAGTCTAGCTGAGTAATTACATATTTGCTTTGGATGACATACAACGTAAAAACTATACATGCGTTCATAATATATTCACCCGGCATTTTGGTCTCACATGCCTCCGCTCTCTTGTCAGCTTCGTTGGGTAGAACGCATGGATGAAAGTATGTAATTTCTCCATAGTGGCTTTTCCTTTGCAAAACATTTACAATGTGTTGGAATTAATTTATAATCTTCCATAAAAGGAGATACAGGACCCAGCAGAGGACCAAAATACCCAATATCACCTGCCAGTAAGAATCTGCCTATCATTATGTTTATGGTACAAAAATCTAGTAATAGGGTGAATGTTGTTTGGTATTACAAAGAGGCTTTGTATATATATATTTGTATATATTTGTATACTGTATATGACTGTTCACCAAGGACTTACCTCTTTAGTAGGGCTGGGCGATATGGCCAAACAATTTATCACGATATGTTTTCTTATATTGATCGATGTCGATATTTATCACGATAAATATGTATTAATAATAATGATGTTCAATTTACAGTTTTAAGATCAGTATTCTCCTTAGACCCCAAAGAAACCAGAAGGTTAATTATGGTTTATATATTTATTGTCAGAATTGATAGGTGACAAAACACATCTGTTCCAGCACTCGCCTGCACCATCTTTTGACGTGACCCCCATGTACCATCTTTTGACGTGACCCCCATGTTGTATTTGTTTTATGTAAACTTTTTTCAGCTAAAAATGTTGTGTATATTGTTTACAATAGTTAGAAATGCAGCATGTAGCATTCATGTATTCATGTAGCATTTACTATTGATCGGTTTGATTTTATGCACTAATAATTTGGAAACCGGTCTAAAAGCGGCCACTAGGCGGCAGTATTGCTTAAGTTAACATCAGAATGCCTACATGTTCAGTAGAAGCATAGATTGTATAATAGATGGATATAGTGAGCGTGACGTCACCCATTGGGTTTTGATGGAACGAAATGAGGCTTGAATCTCCCACTTCCTGCTCATCGTTGATTGTTTGAATGGATTAATTCTACACGGAAGTACGGGGAGAGGGGGCGGCTGTTAAAACACTAGTAGAAGAAGAAGGAGAAGGAGGGGGCGGCTGCCCCTAGCGGCTGCCGGGGGAGTTTCCGGAATTGTCTCACAGGCTTGAACTGACTGCCATCTTGTTGTTCGCTTCTGGTTGCTAGCTTGCTCGCTGGCTGGCTGGTTGCAGTGGTGAAATGGTCCAGGAAAACAAATAACTTTTAGTCCGAAGGTATGGGCGAGTAGCAGTCCAGCCAGCCGACCACCGTCTTGTCCGGGGCCTGGCCAAGAGACCATGGTGTGTGGTGTGAGCCTCCAGCCTGCTGCCTCTAAGCCTCCACAAGGTAAACTGCTATTATACTTATTATATATCTGGGCAAACTCTAAACTTTATAACTGAGGTGGATTTGATCGCGCACTTGGTGCTCTGCTATGTTGGACTGTTTGAGTGATGCTCATGTTTGTAAGCTAACGCTAGCTCGATTAGCATCGTGTGCTAACGTAAACATGTGAGCAAGGTGGTGAGCACCGTTGCTATACTTTAACTGAAATTTGGTGGCGTTAATGTTATAGTGATTAATATAACAAGGTGTCATTTGTTTCTTCAAGGGATGGGCGCCGGAGTACCATGGTGGAGCAAGAACAGCACAACACAACAGAGGCACATTGTCCCCTGGTCAAATGATTTGTGAAAATTAATGCTACGTTTTGATTCCCATATGCATATTACATATTACTTTCAACCTAAGATATTGCAATAACATAAGCCAAATGCTGACAATATAATGCTGACAGATTTGAGACTTTTGATAGATTTACTTTGAACCATTTGGTATGTATCTGCCAGTGTGCTTTTGTCAATAAACATTGCCAACAAAGAACCTTGTTGTGTAGGCCAGTGGTTCCCAACCTTTTTACACCAAGTACCACCTGAGAAAGTAGTTGGCTCTCCAAGTACCACCATATGACCGACGTTAAAATACAGTCTATTCAGCCAGGCCCGTAGCCATAGTTTGAGAAATACCGAGGTCATTTTAGCGCGGCGTGGGGGGACCAGGGGGGGCTGGGCACCCCCGGATAGAAAATTTTGTCCATTTTAAAGTAAAATGCTTCAATCTGGTGCACTTTGAGAGCAAAATGAAGAGGCTAGATCTATAAAGAACTACATACATCATGTTAGATTAATATCCTCTTTACTGTGCTGTTGCTTTAAAATGATACAAAAAATAAATGTCTCCCCATATGATATAATTTATATTCTGCATACAGGTCACATGGCAGAATACTGCTCAATTAAATACAATTGCCCATCTACACAAACATCACTTACAGGGGAGTTACTTACCCATTCACTTCAATAGAACTGTCCCCAAAGTATAGCCCCAATCTAGCCTCAATGCAAAATCTGAATGTTGTGAGTTATCTCTCTTCTATAGCACACAGAGAGGAAGCAAATTGTTGCATTTCCGATCAACTGTCGCATTAAAACATCAATGACAGATTAACTCATTGAATGCCAATGACGACAGCTGTCGTCAATTCAAATACTGACGTAGAGTGCCAATGACGACGGTTGTCGTCAATTGCGTTTTTTGACGGTGGGACGTGGATCAATCCCTGATACATCTCTGGTACAACTATTGTAGCTATTGGAGGTCTATAACCTATTTTACAGAACCCTTAGGTGGCGACAGTGCTCTCCACATAACAGAAAGGCAAGGAAAAAACAAAGAAGAAGTCGTTATGGAAACGGAAATCGCATCGCATCCGTATGCATCGATATGCTGAAGCACGTTACTGCAGCTGTGCCTGCAGCAGCCAATCTGCTCCCACAATTGAGCCGCTCCGTGTCGGTTGCGACAGCTCATCTGCACATCCACACCGTGGAGTTGTTATTATTCTCAACTGGAAGCATCGTTGCCGGTGACAAACACACGCGGAACGCTGTAAAAAAGCCTGGCTGTTCCGCACCCTTCACTGTGCGCACAGCAAACTCAGCAGAGAGCCACCACAGACAGGAGGAGGAGTGTGCAGTTGAGGCGAGGCGGGGCGGGCGGGGGGGGGGGGGGGGGGCACGCAGAGCAGCACGCAACACCCAGACAGACCCAGGCAGCAGGACAGGATTGACAAACGCAAGCCAGAATATCCGATACCCACCAGCAGCAAATCAAAACCAGCAAGAAGCTGCAACCAGCAGCGCACGCAGGGGCCAGCGCTGCTGGTTGTAGCTAAAAATATTATTCTGCCAAACAAAATTCCCTGGCCTAAACTGTTTTATTGAAGGAAATTATTTTTGAGGTGTGACTACATTAGAAAAGATTAGCTTCAGAGTCAGTGATGTGCTTGAAATGATTAATTTCACAAAAGGCCAATTATCTCAGCTTCTAGAAAAAAATTGCTGTTTTTGGATGAATCAAGCTATCTTCTCCGGCTCATAACTAAAGAACGGAAAATGGGATCAATAAACTTTTTTTTGCAGATGATAGAATAGAGTCTCATCGTTCTTTGTGCGTGTTCAGTGTTTACATAGTAATATCACACAATATTCTGTGGGCCTCGAGAAATCACTGAAAACGCTCTGAAACTCTGGCACTGGGAGCGTCCGTTCTCCAAAAGTGGCTGGCACTCAATGAGTTAATAGATCTGGGGACCAGGGCTATTTAAAAAAAAAAAAAAAAAAAAAAAAAAATTGGTGTGGAAAATACCGAGGTCATGACCTCGGTGTCCTCAATGGTAGCTACGGGCCTGTATTCAGCTATGCACAGTTCACGCAGGAGGCAAATTTATTCCAACCTGCAGCCTATGTGCAACCTGCAGCAGCTGCACTTGTGCTGGGTTGACTGCTGTCTTCACCTCCTTGTGCTTCATCGTTGCTGCTCTCCTCTACTACAGCTCTTTTACGATTCCCTCCCGTTTTGATCCACTTCATAATTTAAACATTGGGATTCCAGGGATCAAGTTCCACCAGCAGGGGGGGCGCAAGTACCACCTACCTTGAGAAACACTGCCAATAATATTAATTATTATTATTATTATTTCACTTTCACATGTTTGAAAACTACTACTAATGACCACCATGGATTTTGCACAAAAACTAAAAAAAAAAAAAAAAAAAAAAAAAAAAAAAAAAAAAAAAAATTTTTTTGAATTTTCACAGAGCCTTCCAAGTACCACCAGCAGGGGTCGCAAGTACCACCTACGGTACGCGTACCACCGGTTGGGAACCACTGGTGTAGGCTATGTACTAAGGTAAATCATGTACCCGAATGTACCACAAATATCATAGAACGAGCCCATTATAGTTGTCTGGTCAGATCAGGCAGGTTGTTAATAAGATGTGATATAAAGATATTTGATGTCGAGTGAACCAGCTTGGACCAAATGACCAGGAAGAAGAATGTGAAGATGGAGAACCAACCGACTGCATGAACAAATTATTTATATTTATTGAAATATGGTTATCTGTAACAATTCGACATACACAAAGGCTACACCATGCAACATATATTTCGATATAATTCAAACTTAAAGAATGGTTCATTTTCCACCATGGTAGGCTGGACTGCTGTGAAATGGTTACCTATATTTGTGTCAAGTGTTGCTTGGTAGATTATCTATATATGCCTAATTTACCAGAAGACATATTCGTGCAAGACCTTAGGCTATGTTGAGTTCTATCGATCTGATAAAGTATGTTTTCAAATAAGGATGACCTCAAGACAAGTGTGTATCATCTTTAAATGTCCAATACCATACAGAAAAGCAAATTGAACAAACGACCAACAGCATTCAAGTCTGCAAAAACTTGTGATGTTATGTCACGTTAACATAACCTTATGACGCTTACTGTATAACATGGGCAGACCATTTAACATTACTTCACATATACATTAGATAATGTTAAATGGTCCGCCATGTTATGAGCGTCACGTTACATGTATGCCATCTATAGCCTATGCTTAGCTTTTAGGTGCGTCTAAGGGACAAAATAGCGGCATGCGATTAACGCGTTAACGCTGACAGCCCTAATATACTGTATATATTAACGCGTTAACGCTGACAGCCCTAATATATATATATATATATATATATATATATATATATATATATATATATATATATATATGCAATTCCTTATGATTGGTCTGATATTATTCTGTTGAAACATCCTGGTTCTCAACGTTGGGGTGGTGACCCCAAGTGGAGTCACGTAGACTTCCAAAGTGGTCCCCTAAAAAAATTAGCCTATTATTGTTAGCTGTATGAAATTCACCATGCCAAGTCAAAATAGCCTAACATATCAGGAGACTGTTAACTCTATGCAATTCAGTCTGTCACTCTAAAGCAGCCTATAATTGCATATGGTAACTGGATTTAACCCTATAGTGTCTCACAGAAAAAATCTACAGGGGTGCGAGATTCAGCAGGGTGGTTTTTGCCGAATACTGCATCCCCTTACTTTCTCAGACCAGGAGACTGTTAACTCTATGCAATTCATTCTGTCACTCTAAAACAGCCTAAAATAGCAGTTTGTAACTGGGTTTCATCCGTACAGTGCCTGCCAGAGAAATGGGGGTGCGAGATTCAGCAGGGTGGTTTTTGCCGAATATTCTTTCGACCGAACTACAACCACTAGCTGCTATAGTTCTTACATGAAACTGATCACAGCTAGGTCTGTGGTTTATCTTTTGTAATTGGGTCATTATTTCTGGAAAGAGACATTGCTGGTGAGTTTTTCTAATTTATGTGTGAGTGCCATCCGGTTCCATTGTATTGAGAATTAAGCCAGACATCAGGGCCGATATCTCCAAAACTCAGAGACAACAAACACAAAACAATGTAGATGGATAAATAGCACTGCAGGTAAGAAGAAAAATATGTAGTTTTGATTTTAGGCTATGCTGTTCCTTTAAACACGTATGTAAATATCATATTAAGGCAGTGGCATGGAGATTTAACAATGGTGGTACAAATTAAATCTAATGTGGCCACTGGGGGGCTGGCCCTTGTTGAAGTGGTTCTATATTTTCTGATCCATCATATTCAGACTATGGAGTTTTAGTGACATGTAGATTTAAGTCCCTCTGGCCCCCTGCAAACTCCGCCCATGGCAGAAAGCACTTGCTGCTGCAGCACCTGCTTGCCCCAGCACGGACCTCCCAGCACTGAATGCATGCTCAGTGCATGCGTTTACTGACCTCTGGCACAGCCAATCAGCTCACATCAATTAAGGGGTTAATATCTGAAAATGCTCAAGGGTACTCACCGGGCACCCTCCTGTATTTTGAATAGGTACCCCCAAACTACAAGAATCAGCAGAGAAAAAAACTTTATCCGACGAAGCGAGGTTCAACCCCATGGCTCCCGGACTAACCTGTATGGTATAGAAATTAGAAACACGTGACATCATGTAGTAGTCTATAGCAAATGATTTATTTAAATGGTGGTTACTAATTAAAATACTTATGTATAGTGTGGCGCACTTGTGCTTGAAGTAAAACAGTTGTCCAATGGTAAAGGTCGAAAATGAATTGTGGAAAGGACAAATAATTTGAAAATGAATAAGCAAGAATATGAAAATGGATTACAAAAGGCACATTAAATTGCATTTTGCAAATCATCAGCATTAATTCATCAGTATTTTATTTGTCAATTTAATTAACAGTTGTATTATTAAATGGCTCATTACACATTTTTCTTAATAGGTTTATAAACAGTTTTATCAAACGGCTCATTTAAAAGCATTTTTTTTCTTCTGGAACCCGTCTGGAAGGTGAATATGTACAGTAACCTAAGTCAATTACTGAGAATTACTGCTTGGATAAAGCCTTTTGTACGTAATGCAGGAGACACATAGGAAAAACGCACAGTAGATTGTGCACAGAAGAAATCCATGCAATCAGCAGAGAAATCCTTATGCAAGGCAAAAGATTCCCAGAACAGTGTTTCCCCTAGAACATTTTTCAGGCCTGAAGGGATGTCGGAGCTTTTAGCTAACCTGTTCGCATCTATGTTTGCAATGGCATCCCAAGTAGCATCATACTATTATGGGATGCGATGCGAACAGTTGTATTATGGGATGTGCGTTTCCCAGGCAACGACACACGTTTTGGAACTCTGGCACAATGATCCTAAAAGCAAAGTGCTTATTGTTTTGAATGATTTGGCATCTTCTATTACTGTCAACACCAGTATTGTTGTATTGTAATAATATGCCATAAAGGTTTATTGGAATTTTGGGGAGAGCAGGAAAAAAATCTGGCGGGGGCGTCGTTGGCCTGGTGGGCCCGCCAGGCCTGTAGAATGGTAGGGGAAACACTGCAGAAGGAATCAATCAACTGAAATATAGACACCGAATTGGGCAGACAATCAAATGCCATCACCTTGAAAACATTCATGGATGAACGATGAAGCAGGACTTTTGCGCATTGGAGGCACCATGTAACCATGCGGAAAAGCACCCCCCTCCTCTCTCTCCCTCCACCTCCTCCCTCTCTCTCCCTCTCATGTCATCGGTCCACACATGTAAAAGCAACAGTGCCAATTAACCAATAATTAAGCCAACAGAAGCCTCCATTAAAATGTTGAAATCTGTCGTTATCTCCATAATTACAAAGATAATGAACATTGCTGAAAACTATGACCATTAAAACGACATGTGTAAGGACTTACATGGTTTAATGAAGGCAGACAAAGGGTAAGTCCACTTAAGGCTTGTCACTGCACAGTCAATTAACATGTGCCCCCGATGCCATGCTGCCGGCAATGTTCATGGATCTGACATCATGCTGGGAATGGGACAGGCTTTTGTAGAATTTAGAAGCAAATGATAAGAAAACTAACAGTTGTTTATGTTGACATAACGTCAGCAGATGTGTTTCCTTGTTGGAAATGTGATTGTGACGGCTTCTGTGGGTTTTGATTGCAGGCAGCTGCCACTCTGTCCCCTCTTCCCGGTACTGTGTACCGGCAGCAAATATTTTAACGGTACTGCGTACCGCCGAGCACCGGTCTACTTTCACTCGCGTGCGTGTGTGTGTGTGTGTCTATGTGTGAGAGTGTGCATTTGTGTGGTGATGGTAGAAACTACGCTGACTCAGCTTTGTCCCATTCAACCTGTTTATTGGTCCACAGTAAACACACACACACACAGACACACACACACAGACACACACACACACACACAGGCTGCCGCACGGTAACCACGGTGACCCCTGGCCAATCACAGAGCAGGGCATGAGGAGGGAGGAAAAGCTCCTTCCTGATTGGACAGGACGACGGTCAGCTGACTTTTCCTCCTCACAGGGCGATCTTCGTGTTCCGGAAGCTGGAATTATCCCTAGACACACGCACGCACGCACAGAGAGAGAGAGAGGAAGAGAGAGTGTGTAAGCATAGACATGAGATATATAGCCTAACGTGCGGTGCTACATGTGATAGCACCATGTATGGATATGTCACGACGTGTGGATGACTGAAAAAATTGCATTTGTGCGTGGAACTACATTGAACACAACCCACACTAATTGCCGTCTGGCACAACGAGGAAGGTCGGTGCGCACTGAGGGCGCATATCGGACTTAAGATCAGGGGTTCACAAACTTTTGAGACAAAGTAATTTCCCAGGGACCACTTCCACTGCGGATACCAACAATGACCCCCCAATAGCATCAGAAGGCTAAATAACAACATAAGGCTACCAGTTCAAAACAGACACACACACATGCACGCACACAAGCACATACTCCATTTGTTTTGTAGAGTACTGTATAAAGAAATGTACGAACCAATGTACGAACCGTATTTTAATATTTAGTTCGCATTGGCCAGCTAGAGGGCTAGCTGACCATGCTATATTGTCTTGTATTCGTTTTAGATTGGCTTTTTAGGGGTTCAAGCCCCGAAGGGGCTGAAACCCTATTGTTTTTGTGCCGGTTTATTATTATTCTTGTTCATCTGCCCCGACGCAAATTCCTGTGAGTTGGTGAATTGAAATTTGGCACATTGACCGATATTGGTGGCTGGTTTCTGCTCAAAAAATATTTTTTTCGAAGCGGCCTGAAGGTGGCGCTATAATTAGAGGTTTTACGTTAAAGGCCATAACTTCCACGCCGTTTGTCTGATTTTCAAACTTTTTTTTTCCAGATGTTCAGGTGAACCTGCTCTACAAATTTGCCTCAAAGAGCCTTAAGGTCCGTCTGGAAAATTTTTGAGATATTTTGAAAAGTTTGGAAAACACATTTTCGAGATCTCCTCCTAGACTGTTTGACCGATTTCCACCAAAATCGCCAGGAAGCATCTCTGGAGCAAGCTCTACAAATTGGCTTTTTGAAACTTTTGAAATCTACTTTCGTTTCAGAGATATTAATCGTTAAAGTTGTGAGAGGGCGTGGCCTCTCAGCTAAATTGTCATAACTTCATGACCGATTAACGAATCTGGGACTTGCTGGAGATCTTCGGAGATCATCACCGACCATGTCTGTCAAAGCTTGTGCAATTCGACCAAAAGGGGGCGCCATAAATGCCAGAAATGGGCGTGGCCTAACACAAAAAAGGCCATAACTCCACACCTGTTTGTCCAATGATCGTGAAACTTGGCAGATATATCAAGGAGGATGTCCTAGTCAAAATCTGAAGTTTTTTCATCATTGGTGAAAGTGGGCGGGGTCTATGGTGTAAGCATGTAATAGCGGTAAATCAAGTCCATTCGCCTAATCGGTTGCAAACTTCTCAGCCTCATCTGGAATGGCATTTATGACAGGCTATTTCGCAATTTGTCTAAAAGGGGGCGCCGCAGGCGTAAGAAGTGGGCGTGGCCTAACACAAAATATGCCGTAACTTCACACCCGTTTGTAACTCCCAGGCTGTTTCTCCAATTTTAAAGCAACTTTCTTCCACATGTTCCCTCGAACGTGCTATACAAATTTGCCTCAAGGACTATTAGGTGTTCAATTTGCGCAAGGCTTGAACCCCTGCCATTGCCGCTTGTGGCTATATTTCTCCTTGCTTTTGTATATATATATTTTTTGCTTGTCATGTAATGTGCATTGTCGTTTTGGACCCCAGCAAGACTAGCTGTCGACTACGCATCAGCTAATAGGGATCCTTTTTTAATAAACAAATAACGCACGCATGCACGCCACACCCACACCCACCCACACGTTTTTCCGTTGCCAAAATGTAGCCTAACTTTGGAGTGTTATTTAGCCACCTTCTTGACAAGCTAGCATGACATGGTTGGTACTAGCGCTGCAACTAACAATTATTTTTATTTTATTTTAACAATTTTATTCCAAAACAAAATGTCCCAAATTGACAATTTTAGTACACAAAAGTGCTGCTTGACTGGACCAGAGCTGTCTAAACAATCATGAAAAATTACTTAAAAAAAAAGAACAATGTAAATCACTACCTAAGCGTTAACAGGATTTGCTACTTAATAGGCTACCTTTAAAGCTGCATTCAGCTATGTTTTTGTGTTCAAATAAGTGTTAAGTGTGGCTCTATATTCTGACAGCAATCACTGAAATAGAGTGTTTAGTCAGTGACTTGAAACCCCCAACCCCCCGCTGTCCTCTATCTCTCTCCTGTAGTCCTGCAGGCAGGGCGGACATATCTCCGCAACCATAACTCGTAGAGACTCACAGATGGCGGCATTGGATTTGGGGTGAAAAAATACATTATGTTCCAATACAGGCATCGCAATTGGACCTTCTCAGAAAATGTCAACTTTTCTCTGATTGGATCAAAACCTCAAACTATCCAATCAGAGAAAAGTTTACATTTTCTTGGAAACGGAAGAGATCGCGATGCCTATAAAGGACTATATGTATTTTTCCACCCCGAATCCACGGACTATAAGGTAGATCGTTTCTGCAGTAACACTTTATTCTTCTCTCTCTCATATAGTGGGGCGGCATAGCTAACCTACATAGCTTTGTGATACAAGCACCACATTTTGCAGATGTGTTCATACAGTAGATATATTCTGAACAAAACTGGATATTGGGCCATCGCAAATTTGCCCCCTGGTGGCCGTGGCAGACATTTTTCAAAATGGCCACAATCGATGTGTCAACATTTCCTATCCCATTGGACCCACATGCAATACCAGACATAATATAGATCCTAGTAACCCTGAGAACCAAATAAAAATACTAATTCAACTTTTACAAAGTAATTGGTCATTCATTTCATTATATTATGTGTGTACATTATAGGCCTATTAGTGTGGCTATTGTTCACTTTGTGATAAAAGTGCGAAATTTGGCACAGAAATAGCTTAATGTAGAAAACATCTGGATATTGGGGCATTGCAGATTGGCATTTTTATGACCATTTTGCAAAATGGTCACCAGCCGTAGCTCAACATATGAGACCAATTGTTCATTTTGTGATAGAAGAAACACATTTTGCAGATAGAAGAAACACATTTTGCAGATGTGTTTATAGATATACTCTGAACAAAACTGGATATTGGGCCATCACAAATTTGCCCCCTGGTGGCCGTGGCAGACATTGTTCAAAATGGCGACCAGCGGTTTGTCAACATTTCCTATTCCATTGGACCCACATGCAATAATGGACATAATATAGATCCTAGTAAGCCTGAGAACCAAATAAAAATACGAATTAAAAATTATATGGACTTTTACAGAGTAATTGGTCACTTCATTGTATTATGTGTGTACATTATAGGCCTATTAGTCCGGCTATTCATTTTGTGATAAAGGTGCCAAATTTGGCACATAAATAGCTTAATATAGAAGAGATCTGGATAAAACTGATGACATCACAGTGAGTAATTACGTGACATCACTTCCAGTTGGGTGACATCACTCGCCAGTGACATCATTCGCACGAGATGGATTCACTGAGGTGACTCTGCCTAACCCTAACCCCTTCCAGGTGACTACATCTCAGGTGAACTCCAGGTGAACTCTCGTCCTCATACGGACAGTCACAGTGCCTCAATGTGGGATGTTGGTGTAAAGACTCTGAACATCAAAAGTAGCAGTGACACACAATCAAAGGATTTTAGCGAATTAATAAAGTCTACACTGTATTCCACAAGTTTCCTACCTAAACCACTGTATTCCCCAGGTCCCCCTACAGGCAGACAGACAAGTACCTCAGGCTGTCATTATGGGTCTTGTACTCCATGATAGTATTTGGTGGGAGGTTGAGGACTCGTCTCAGAGTGTCTCTGATCCGAGACGTCGTCGTCTGGTCGCTCAATGTCTTGTTCCAGATAGACAGGATGTCCTCCTACACACACACATACAGTACACACACAATTTGAATGATTTATTTATGTCCACATAAATACAAGTATGCAACAGACATAAACACTAATAGTGCAATCAGATAGTATAGATCAGATACACACACACAGGATGATGGCAATGGCAGGTCGAGACACAGAGACACACACAGGCACAGAAACACACACACACACACGTTTTTGGTAACGTAACCTGACACAGCCAGATGGATGGTCTTGTTTTCACAAAACATATCCATCTATCGAGTGAGTCGATGCGATGTCACATTAAAAAAGGTACTTGGTGATTGGATGAAGCATCTGTCTATTACCGCCTGGCAGGGCTACTTCAACCAATCAGATCAACTTGGATATGACATAGTAGATCAGCTGAAACGTTAACTCATTGAGTGCCGGCCACTTTTGGAGAACGGACGCTCCCAGTGCCAGAGTTTCAGAGCGTTTTCAGTGATTTCTCGAGGCCCACAGAATATTGTGTGATATTACTATGTAAACACCGAACATGCACAAAGAACGAGCTGACTCTATTGTATCATCAGCAAAAAAAAGTTTATTGATACCATTGTCCCTTCTTTAGTTATGAGCCGGAGAAGATAGGTCATTTTGAGCAAATACAGGCGTTTCAAATTAGAAGCTGAGTTATTCCGCCTTTTGTGAAATGAAGCATTTCAAGCACATTCACTGACTCTGAAGATAATATTTTCTGATGTAGTGACGTGGTGTAGTTGTGTGGTGCCCTGCGTGCCCCACCCCCCTCTCCCCCCCTCAGCTGCAAACTCCTCCCCACACTAACACACAGCCTAACACGCACCCAGTCTATTTTCGGAGTGCTCCGTTTTTGTGCGCCGGCTCCCAGCGCGACACGGAAGAGCCAAACCGGACTGCTGAGAATGGTTTGGCCCTTCGGCGTCGGGTGCTGCTTTTCTGGCGGCTAATCGTGTGGAGAAACTATGCAGACAGACAGACAGAGGCAGAGGGGCTCAGTTGTGGGCGCGGATTGACTGCTGTTCGCAGCCAACGTCAGCTCCAGACAGAGCAATCTATATGGCTCTGGCTGCAGCATGAGCGGTTTCTCTTTCATCACGGGGCTTTTTCCTGCTGTTTTCCGGACCTTTCTCTAATCTGGAGAGCACTGTCGCCACCTAATGAGTCCGTAAAATAGGTTATACACCTTCAATAGCTACAATATTTGTACAGGAGATGCAGGAGGCTTTGATCCACGTCCCACCGTCAAAAAACGCATTTGACGTCGATTGACGTCCTTGGCACTCTACGTCACTATTTACTTTGACGTCAATCGACGTCCTTGGCACTCAATGAGTTAACAAACTGCAGATGTTGGGTGCAATCATTGACTGTACAATTGAATTCTCCATTCAAAACAAAGGAGAAGAAGAATAACTGCAGATGTCTGAGAATGTCTTGAGATGAATCATCTCGTTTTCGAGGGGGTCCTAACATGCAAAAACAAGATTCAAGGAAGTTACAATTTAAATCAGAAGAGACAAGACAAACAAGACAAAAGAGACAAGAACACTATAACTGACGGCAATTAACACCCACATATCAGTTAGATAATATAGCAAAATAAATAAAATAAAAATAAACCAAAATAATAATCAGTAATACGTATCGTATTTTCAGTGAACTGTACAGAACATGTACAATAGCAGATACAGTATATATATATATATATACATATATACATATACATATACATATAAACATACATACTCAAGCACATACATATACATCACATGCATATACATACACACATAAATATACATACCACATACATACAGTATATATACATAAACATACACACACATATACAGTATACACACCGCATATATGTATATATAGTAGGGCTGTGCGATTAATCGATTTTGAATCGTAATCGAATTAATTAGTTAGGACGATGTTAAAAAAATGAAAATCGATTTACACTTCAACTAGGGTAATTACGTTATGCAGGGCGGCTCTCTCTCATGTACGCATGCTGCTACTTGTCCATTCTCCCCGCTGTAAAGTCTCTCTAGAGGCTGTGATACTGGCTACTAAAGACAGCAGCGCAATGGACTTATTTCAACACCTCCGACCAAAAAGCACATAGTGAGCACTGAGCGCAGCTTGTTGCACTGCGGGCTGTAGCCTACAAGATAACGATTGCTACAACACACTCACGCGCGCACACGAACACAGACGTTATCACCGGACAATGAAACGTTGCCTTTACAGTTCACATAATAACAAAACAACACGTGAGGCCAAAGAGTACTGACTGATAGATTGGCTGTATTCATGGCAGCTGTCAGCCTCAGCTGACTCACCTGTCCCAGTGTGTCTGAATTTCCCCCTAACTGCTATAGCAGTTCCACGCATTCCTGTTGTGACTTCGTGTTATTCTAGTACAGATATAACTCCGAGCACGGGTGGTCGCTTAGACCAGAGGTTCTCAAATGTTTTTCAGCCAAGGACCCCTTACAAGATAGACTAGAACGACCGCAACGCGGACTTATGCCTCCGCATTAGTTCATTCTGGAGTCCAAATCGCCATTTGAGGCAAATTGGAAGAGATTCCGTCAAGGCGCTCCTGTGATGTTGCGTTACAGAGCTTGGAAATTGGGTGTGTGAGAGGTCACAGTGAGCTTGAACTTTGACCACCAAAATGTAATCAGTTCATCCTTGAGTCCAAGTCGATGTTTGAGACAAGTTTGATTAAATTCCGTCAAGGCATTCCTGAGATATCGCGTTAACAAGCTTGAAAATGGCGTTCGAGAGCTCACCTTGACCTTTGACCTTTGACCACCAAAATGTAATCAGTTCATCCTTGAGTCCAAGTCGATGTTTGAGACAAGTTTGATTAAATTCCGTCAAGGCATTCCTGAGATATCACGTTAACAAGCTTGAAAATGGCGTTTGAGAGGTCACAGTGACCTTGACCTTTGACTTTTGACCACCAAAATGTAATCAGTTCATCCTTGAGTCTAAGTAGATGTTTGAGGCAAATTTGATGAAATTCCGTCAAGGTATTCATGAGATATCACATTAACAAGCTGGAAAATGGCGTTTGAGAGGTCACAGTGACCTTGACCTTTGACCTTTGACCACCAAAATCTAATCAGTTAATCCTTGAGTCCAAGTCGATGTTTGAGACAAGTTTGATAAAATTTCGTCAAGGCAGTCCTGAGATATCGCGTTAACAAGCTTGAAAATGGCGTTTGAGAGGTCACAGTGACCTTGACCTTTGACCACCAAAATCTAATCAGTTCATCCTTGAGTCCAAGTCGATGTTTAAGACAAGTTTGATTAAATTCCGTCAAGGCATTCCTGAGATATCGCGTTAACAAGCTTGAAAATGGCGTTGGAGAGGTCACAGTGACCTCGACCTTTGACCTTTGACCACCAAAATCTAATCAGATCATCCTTGAGTCTAAGTCGATGTTTGAGGCAAATTTGATGAAATTCCGTCCAGGCGTTCCTCAGATATCGCGTTAACGAACCTCGTACGGACGTACGGACAGCCGTACGTACGGACGTACGGACAGCCGTACGGACGTACGGACAGCCGTACGGACGTACGGACAGCCGTACGTACGGACGGACAACCCGGATCCATAATGCCTCCGGCCTGGCTATCGCCGGCGGAGGCATAAAAATATACCGGGGACCCCCTCATTCTGATTTGTGATTTTGGGCTAAGCTTAATTGTTTCCACGGTAACGTGCTTGACTTTTAATTTGATAGGTTTGTTATTAGAATGTAATCCATGAACCATTTTAGATTTAAAGCATAAACTATTTTCGTTGAACTATGAAGATTTTGCAAAAAAAAATATATATATTTTTTTTTTTATTACATTACATTTACATTACGTCATTTAGCAGACACTTTTGTTTTATCCAAAGCGACTTACAATATCACAATTTGTCAACAGTACAGAAAACCACTATGCAACACAATCAATGACAGCCAAGATATTTTGATAGACTAGCACCATGTAGGAAGTAGTTTGAGAAGGAATAAGTAACATGTAGCATTTTATAAATTTTTTTTTTTTTTTTTTTTTACTTGAAAACTTTTCGCGGACCCCCTGGCAAAGGTCCGCGGACCCCCATTTGAGAACCACTGGCTTAGACACTGCTAATATAATTATGTCACGGAGGAACACGCAAATCCACCAGTGTCAAGTTAGCAAGCAACATCCAGGAAGTTAAGCATAGCAGCGGCAAGCTAAAACAGGAAGTTGGGTTGTTCTGCCTTCAGAGTAAAAGCGTAAATTGTCAATTATGGAAAAAAGGGGGAAAAAGAGCTCTGCAGGGCAACAAATGTTTAGAGAAGTATAATAGTATAATAAATCGAAATCGAAATCGAAAATCGAGTTTTGAGAGAAAAAATCGTCAATTTTAGTTTTAGGCAAAATCGCACAGCCCTAATATATAGATACAAACACACATATACACACACCGCATATGTGTGTATATATACAGTACATACACCATACATGCATCCACTCATGCATGCACATATATTATACTGTATGCATAGACATACATCCATACACATAATCCATATGTACATGGACACATGCGTATATGCTCCTCTACACATTATGCCACATTATACGAACTTGCTCATTTATACATTCACATTTATGCACCACACAATGGTCCTATACTACGCAATGTATATATAAAAACGGTTGCTATATATCAACGGAAACAGGAGCATGCCGACTCAAGACAATAAGACAGACCTTTTTTAAATATGTGAAAAGATGTAATGGTTCGTATGTATGGGGATAATTTATTCCAGTCTGAGGGGGCTTTAAACCTAAATGCTCTCTTTCCAGATGTTTTCCTAACTGCAGGAATGAAAAAATAGTACTGTGAAGAGTGTCTTAACTGATATGTTGATGAGTGGGGAACCAATAACTGCTGTAAATAAAGAGGATAGTTAAAATGTATACATTTAAAAATGAGTTGCAACCAGTGAGTGTGTCTTCTTGTACTGAGTGGCGGCCATTTGAGTGAGTTATACATTGTACAGTGATGAGTGGTAAAAGGACATCCGAGTACAAATCTACATAGGTTATTGTATGCTGTGTTCAGAGGTTGAAGATTGGTTTTGGATGCATTTTGATAGACAACATCCGCATAATCAAAGAAAGGTAAAATTAGCTGAACGGCAAGTTTCTGTCGTACACAACGAGTAAAGCAGTTTCTAGATCTAAATAAGACACTAGTTCCGAATTTAATTTTATGGAGTGTGTGATCAATATGATGCTTGAATGTGAGCTCAGAGTCAAGCCAAACATCAAGATATTTAATTTGATCAACTTTATGCAAAACAGTATCATCATTATACTTTATAATTAAGTTATTAGAGTTTGTTTTAAGTGTTTGTTTTGAGCCAAAGACCATAATGAAAGATTTTGTTTTGTTGAGCAGTAGTTTGTTAGATATAAGCCAGTTTTGTAGTGCGTTAAAGTCAGATTGAAGAGCAGTTTGGATTTGTTGAAGGTTAGGTTTGGAAGTATAGATGACCGTATCGTCTGCATAAAGTTGAACAGATGAGTTGGAACAAATTACAGGGAGATCATTTATAAAAATAGAGAAAAAAGAGTGGACCTAGCGTCGAGCCCTGAGGTTGGCCTCTTTGTTGAATAAAGAGATCTGATTTTCTCCCTTGTATGGCAACACATTGTTTTCTGTTGTGTAAATAAGAGTTGAACCAGAGTAGTGCACTACGAGAAAGACCAACTGCGTGAAGTTGATCTAAAAGTAGGTAATGATCAACCAAATCAAAGGCCTTTTTGAGGTCAATAAAAATGGCACCTGTGAGATTGCCAGTATCGGATGATGAAAACACATCGTTGGTAAGTTTTAAGAGTGCAGTAGTGGTTGAGTGATTAGGTCTAAATCCGGATTGAAATGGCGACAGGATGTTGTTTATCTTAAGGTAATGTGACAATTGATTAAAAATCAGTTTTTCAAATATTTTAGCAAAATAACAGATTATGGATATGGGTCTATAATTATTAGGACCATCTTCGTTTTGAACTTTGAATTCTCACACTATGCCAAGCTGCTCCCAGGGACTTTACCTTTACCTTTACTGGATAATGTCTATTTTCTCAAAATTGACCCCTATAAAACCATCCATTGCGCTTGAAGGCATCATGGCATCTGGCTTATGACGCGGCCACCCGCTCCGCCCCGTGACCATTCGAGCCATCAGCCCAGATCCTCACTCTGCTTTTGTCCAGCAATCTACTCGGTTGTGTCTTCTCTTGACCCTTGCTAGCTAACGGTTAGCTCTTAGCCAGTAGTGGATACCCGTCCCTTGTGTTCCAACAACCGTAATGGGAGCAGCGGACAAGGACTGCGGGAGATATTCTTCGACTCGGCCCTCTTCGCCAGGAACGGTGGGACCTGCTACGAAAGCTCGTGGCCAGGTTGTAGGTAGTTGAGTTACGCTATCCCGAGCTAGCTCTAGGCATGGGTCGATTTCCGGTTTTTCCCGGTCCGGTCCGGTGTACGAGCCGGAACTGGTTTGATTTGACATTAACCAACAATGTATTTCTCTAATCCTACTGTCGCATTTCTACCTAACGCTGGCCTAACACACAGACAGACACGGGTAACTCAGACAGACAGAGATAGGCTGCTGACGTACATGACACACAGTGAGGAGCTGTTCATTGGTCCCACATGCTGTTTTGTTGTGATAAGTTGTTCTAAACTCAACGTTTCACTGTGCGATCATAAAGTTTTGTTCATGAAACGCATATGTGTCTGACTCCTGTAGCTGAGCTACAAGTAGCCACCTGCATGTTCCACATCTAACGTTATGTAATAAAAGTGGATTTGTTAATAACGTGTTCCACATCTAACATCATGTAATAAAAGTGGGTTTGTCAATGAACTAAACTCAACGTTTCACCATGCGATCATGATGTTGTGTGTTCGTGAAACGCATGTCTGTCTGACTCCTGCTGTCAGCTGAGCTCATGAGCTACAAGTAGCCACCTGCATGTTCCACAGTACGTTCTGTAATGGGTTTGTCACATTGTCAATGATAACATGTTAGAACTAAACTCAACGTTTCACCGTGCGATCATAACGTGTGTTTGTGAAATACGTGTATGCTCCAAAATACGTTATAACGAGAGGAGGGGGGATGTGCACAGCGCACTGAGTTGAGTTGTTTTGGAGTGGAGAATATAAATGGGACACTAGTCACCACTCACCTGGCTAAGATTGGTGTCCAAAACAGTAGAAAAGGAGTCTTTAAAATTCATGCCAAATCCATACGATCCAACGTTGCTACTTGCTATGCCTGAACTGTAGCCTAAGCCACCAGGTTAAAAGTATTTCTCTACACTATATCTCGCAGACAGTCATTTAATAAACAGGAGTCTACATGTATGACTACAGTCGCCTAAACTGGGAAGCACTGCTCAAAGTGCGACACCTAGTGGCAAAATTCAGTATACCGGTTAGATTCGGTGTGAAGAGCAATATCGAACCGGTTTTAACATTTTCATATTGCTATTTCCCTGGCTGGGGAATGTGTCGTAAGCTGTTAACTAACTTAGCGACTTGCCTGCTTAGTGCTAGCTCTTGTACTGTTGCTCTGCACCGTAGCTTGTTAGCTAGCTATCCGCTAGGCTGCTATTGTTTAGGTTGCTCGTTCGCGGCTTTCTTTTTCTTCCTCCCTGTGCTAGTTAGGCTGTGTCTTCGGACCCACCTTGCCCAGCTATGGACAAGAACGTGCCGTTCCGTCAGTCTGGCCAGTGCCGTCCTGAGATGGCTTCCCCTTGTTAATCAGGATAGAATTGTTACGCTTACTGTAACCTTTGCTTGTGTGCACCATTAAGTTTAGGTTAGCTGACATTACGTTAGGCTTCCTAGCTGTTGCTTGGGCACCGCTTTGCGGCTTGCCTCGCTCGCTTCCCGGACGGGTTAGCTAGTTTTTTCCTTTCCCCTGTTGCTAGTCAGGCTGTTTGCGCTGTGTTACGCTGAGCGTGTGCTCACCGGCCCCCGCTGCTCAATGCAATGCGGCCCTGATGCCAGATGATTACTATCTGTGTTATAATGTGTATGCTCAGGGCCCGAAATTAACTTTTTGACCCACCGGCCAGTGGCGGGTAGATGGAAAAAATCTACCCGCCAAGCATATTTCTTACCAGCCAAAAAAAAAATGCATTTTTGTGTCACATATATCCATATATATCCATTTTTTCAGTACATTTCAAGTGGATAAGGTATTACGTTGAAGAATACACACTTAAATAAGAGGCCAGAGTAAAATTTCAAGCAAATTATTTTAATATATTGATTGATGATTAAACAATACATGTCAAGTCAATCTTATCAATACATGTCAAGTCAATCTTGAGCTTAAATTGTTGTAAAAAAAACAACGCAGCTAAAAGTAATAACTGCGATAGTCTCAATGCAGACAGCGCAGCGCACAGCTTGGGCTACGGACCTTTCTCTCCCACTCACACCTGGCACCTGCATTAGCTCTCCTGCACTCGTTCTCGGCTCACCTTCGGCTTTATTGGTGGTAAGCATTTTGATTCATCTCCTCATCATACGAGCTCGGCAACAAGCGCGAGCGATTGATTCATTGATTGATTCGCCCGATGTAGGCTGTCAATTTAGCAGAGGTTAAAAGATGCTTTTTACCTCCGCTAAATTGACGACTGCATTCCATTCCAGTCATGTTTGGTAGCCTATACGGGAGAGCCATGTGAAACAGTCTCACAAAGCACTCGTGTTAGCCAGCTGCGCACCAAAACACACATGATAACTATTATCTCCTCATATATACTGTATCATACGAGTGTCGGCAACAAGTGCGAGCGATTGATTAATTGATTGATTCGCCCGACGTTAGGCTGTCAATTTACCTCCGCTAAATTGACGACTGCATTTCATTCCAGAGTCAGGTTTGGTAGCCTATACGGGAGAGCTAGAATGAAACAGCCTCAGGAAGCACTCATGTTATACTACCGCAGTGAACTAACGTTAGTTTCAGACTGCTTCCTTGTATATTGTGCACTGGGATCAGCGCTCCCCAGCGCACTCCCAGCGTTTAACAGTCGGAAAAAGACGCTAGGTGGACACAGGCCGGCTACACAGTTTTAATATTACATGACGACTATTTTGCGACCCGCCACGTGGCGGACAGACGCCAAACCTAACTCGCCAAACCTAAAATCTACCCGCGGACATCGCTCAGCTGCTAGCTTGTGTACTAACCCCACTGTTGCATCGGCAATATTCAACAACAATTATGAAACATGGCGGCCTGGTTACGTTAGCCACCACAGAGTTGGTTAGTGGCCTGCTTGTTAATAGCTTATGCCACGAGCTGCACAGCACCTCACTGGTTGTTATTATGCTGAAACACGCCAGTGGCTGCATCGAGCTGGACACCCGCATCACACGTTGCCTAGCCGTTCTGCTTGTTACCGGGGTATTGCTAGCTGGTTGCTCGCATCCCTCTTAGCTTGTTGCTATGAGTGCCAAATGCATCTTGACTAGGCTTGGTTGGCTATCCCTTGGCATATTGGACTTCAGGTTAGCTAAAGATGGTCCGGGTGGAGGGCTTGGCCTTAGCTGGAGGGTGACTGACTAGCCACCTCCCCGCTGTTATGCCGCTAGCTTCGCTAGCAATCACCTGTTGATCGCAGCTATTGGGTGGGTAGCCGGCACGAGGCATGCCATGTGTAACAAGTGTGCACATTAGCAGCCCACGGCTGCCACGCCACCTGCTTACTCTGCCTGGGTCCCAGGCATGTAGCTTAGCCTGACACAGCTGACTGATCAACGTGCTGGTCTCTCCCTCTGGCCTCTTCGGACCGCCAGTCGGGAACTAATGGCCTGGCAGCTTCAGAATCGCGCTTCGGCCACAACAGCAGCGGCGCCAGGCAGCCTGCGCCAGCAGCAACGTAAGTCCCTCTGCCAGCGGATGCTGCTCCGTTGTCTGTGCCTAGTGCCCGACTTCAGTTGGAGCTCCCAAGAGGACTTACCTTTAGAATACCCCCTGCCGGTGAAAGCCACTCGGCGCGGGAGCGAGCCCACCGTCGTCTGCGCCAGTGCTCGACTTCGATATGGAGCTCTCAAGAGGCCCGTGCCTCCAGAGTGCCCCCGGCCGGTGAAAAGCCGCCTAGCAAGGGGGCGGGCCCACCGCAGACTATGCTCAATGCCCGACTCCGGTTTGGAGCTCTCAGGAAGCTTTTGCCCCACTAGGTCCCATGTCTGTGACAGCCCGGGTCATACAGCGTGCGAGCATAGCTTCGCTTACTCTATTCCTTCAGGAGGAGGTCTCCACCCTCCTGGCCAAGGGGGCGATACACCTGGTACCGGAGGCGGAGAAGCGCGCAGGGTTTTACAACAGGTATTGCCATGCCCAAGAAGGACAGCTCCATGCAGCCCATACTGGACCATCGGCTTCTGAACAAGACGCTGAGGAGGTTGCCCTTCCGCATGCTTACCCTTCCCCGCCTCTTCAATGCCTTGCGGCGGGGGGACCTCATGTTTTCCTTCCAGGGGGTGGCCTACGAGTTCTGCGTCCTCCCCTTCGGCCTGTCCCTGAGCCCACGGACCGTCAGCGCCTGTGTGGCTCTGGCTCCCCTCCGTGCGAAGGTGATATGCGTCTATGTGGGACCTCGCCATCGCGCATACCAGGGTGGTGACAGATGACCTACAGACCGTGGGGTTTTGGTAAGCTGGCAGAAGAGTTGCCTCACCCTGGCCCAGGTCACGACCTTCCTGGGGCTGGAGTTGAACTTGCCAACCATGAGTGCGCGGCTCTTGGCGGAGAGGCGGGGGCACATTGTGTGGCTAGCCTAAGCCCTACGCCTGGGGTGCGCAGCCTCGGTGCATCGTGCTGCTGGGGCACATGGCCGCGGTGCTTCCACTGGGACGACTGCACATGCGTCTGTTCCAGATCTGGTTCCTCAGTCACCGCATGGACCCGGGCAGGGACTGTCATTGCAGAGTGACCTTGACGGGTGTGGCCCGACGGCCGATGCGCGTGGATGGACCCTCGCTGGCTCTCCACGGGCATGCGAGTGGGACCCGTTCCACTCAGGCGCGTCATTCGCACCGACGCTTTGCTATGGGGTTGGGGCGCGGTGTGCAATGGCCTCTCAGCAAACGGCCAGTGGAGCCCAGGAGCTTCGCCACATAAACGTGCTAGAGCTGGAAGCTGTTCGCCGGGCTCTACGCCACTTGTTGTCACGGGGCAGCCCCCGGCAGACGGAGTGGCGGCTACACCCCCAAGTGGTGGAACAGATTTGGGCCAGATTTGGCCACGCCCGCATCAATCTCTTCACATTGTGGCTCGCAACGCACTGCCCCCCAAATGAAAAAATGTAGTCATCTGTTTTATCTAATGAGATAACTTTTCCAGTCTGGTCATCTCACTTTCACAAAATTTTTTATTTCAGCAAAGTGGGATTGTCAAGCAGACAGACCAACAATGTCATAAAAACCTGCATGCACTTGACAATTTATATGATAGGGCAGGGGTTTCAAATAGGGATGGGTTAGGGGTTAGTGTTAACCCTAACCCTTCCGATAAATTAACAGCCGATAATCAGGCTTTGCTTTTGCCTCGGACCGGAGCTATTGTTGTCGCAGGCTCATGACATCACAGCTGCGACGGCCAAACATGGCTGCTGCCATGCAGTATGTTGCCGTTTTTCACAGTTAAGATGATCACAGTAATACACAAATCACAGATTGTAATTTGCAATCCATGTCTCGCCCGGGTTCCGAGAGGAGGGCAAAAGTCTATTACGTTAAACCAAAGCTGGTGATGATGCAGCGGATTTGTTTGTTGTTTACGTTAGCTGTTGTTAGCGAGTGTTGGCATTAGCTCAGCGTTAGCTCGTAGCGTGGCCTACACTTCAGGCTCGCCCGCTTGGCAGACACACTGACGGCCGGTTCACACATACGCCTAGAGCGACTACGCATATAGGCATCGCTTCATGCACGCTAGGCGCCTATTTGCGTTCACACAGGACGCCACACTGAAGCCCCGCTCTGCGCTACGCTGATCACATGAGCAGCGGTTTTTTACACTTTTCAGATCTGATTTATAGCATGGGTGAGTAATATAAACCTCTTTTTTATTGTAATGTGCAAGTGACGATGTCTGTCTATTTCCTGGCCGGCTGTAATTGTTATTTTCCCTCGGGTAATCATGTGAATGAATTTGCGCTGACATAGGCTATAGCACAATGGAGTGTGCACAAACAATAAAGTGTTGTAATTTTAACCAGCCGATTTTATTTCGGTCTGTAGCTTAATGATATCCGAGACATAGCCCCACCATGCATGCCCGCCACCTATTTACATTTGCGGATCTGTGATACATGCATTGAGACAGGGGGGTATATATACATCTGACAGAAAAGACGTTAATATAGAGGAACACATGAAGGACAGCTCTCCTACTATGCACTCGTTAATTCGCGCTCCACCCTCCCTTTTGGGCAAACTCGGTAGAAAATATGGCCCAAGTCCGTCAGAAACAACAGCCAACAATGTGATTAATAATATTTTAATTTGAAATTGGTTCAATTGTGAAAATAAACAGGACGCTCTTTGCGATTTTTGTTGCTCACTTCCTGCATAGCTTGACAGTTCAGCGCGCCTAGACGCTGAAAAATAGAACAGACGCCTAAACGATAAATGCAGCGCAGCGAGAGCGTGGCTTCAGTGCAGCGTGGCAGCGGTCTGTGTGAACGCTCTCATCTGTTAACAAGGATGCCTAAATTTTATGCGTTGCTTATGCGTTGCTTAAAGCGTTGCTCTAGGCGTATGTGTGAACCCGCCGTGACACTGCTTGTGATCAAACAGCCCCGCAAAAGCACTTCATACTCAACATAAACAGTAAACATAATAGAAACTAATGGAAACCCCTTTACCCGAAATGAAACATCCAGGGATTGTGTATTTAACTCAAAAAAACAACATGCTAACGTTAAGCTAAACGCGCTAGCCGGGAGTCCCACTATAACAAAGGGATTTTGGAGTTGAGCTAGCTAGTGCAGCTGCTGGACAGAGCCATCTAACAGAGCCAATTATAAGGAAAACAAAGGTGCAGTCGCGCACATTAGGCTACATAAAAAGCATCAGTCAACATAACATGACAATAAGAGTCTAAATTACTATGCCTTTTGTCATTGTGTTTTATCTGCAGACTAAGCAGTCATTGCTTCCCGTTCCATAAAAGCCTTTATTTTTGTATTGACTATAATTGAGTGATACACTTTATTAAAACAATCATATTATATCCGAAGTTTTCTTTGTTTTGTGTTCACAGTGATGTCAGTTAGATTTGGTTAGCCCAGAGCTATGCTCACTACATCTGCCTTTTTTTTGTAACCCCAGGTGTGCATAAAATACACATACACATACAATACGATATTTTATTATAATAGTTTTTTTGTCTTACATCCCACACACACACACTAGGCTACGCCCTGCAGCTTGTCGAGTTGGCCCTGCAGCTCGCATACGCAGCTCGGCCGCTACGTGGCCTTGCCCGCACTGCAGCTCGACCGCTGTGCAGGCTCACCCACTCTTATGACATCACTGATGATGTCACAACTTCGCATCACTGATGACTATAACCATTCTCTTATGACATCACTGTTGTCACAATGCCACAGCCGAGCCCGCCCTGCAGCTCGACTGCTGTGCGGGCTCAGTTGCTCTTATGACATCACTGATGAATAACATCACTGATGATGTCACAACTTCACATCTTATGACATCACTGATGACGTCATCAGTGATTTATGACATCACTGATCGGTTATATCATTTTTGGGCCAGATTCAGCCGCGCACACACACACACATCGCGCGCACGCCTGTTTTGGGCATAAACACGCATATAAGGAGGTTTGCACGAGATGACATCAAGCGCAGACATGGTGAAAACTACAGTCACCCTAGTGAAATCACACAGTCTATCTATCTATACTATAATTGCGGGAGCGTCTGTCTGTCTCTCTGTCCTTCGCGTATCTCGAGAAGCGTTGGTCGGATCGACTTGAAACTCGGGGAGTTTCAAGTGCCCTGCAGTGCATTGCCCTGTTTTTGTGCGATTCGGACGCGAAACACGTTCGATATTTGAATGTTTGTCTTCAGTTCTGCTCCTTCAGCCCTAAGCCCCAGCTTTAAGTAGGGTCGTTGACAGTAGTAGGGCTGGGCGATATGACGATATATTTCGTCTGGACGATAGAAAATGTATTTCGTCTCATATGATGCTCTATCATTTATATCGTTGTGTTGCAAATCACACTCTTTACGGCAATATTGTCCGTCATTTGGATGACGCTGTGCTTGCTTCATTCTGTTTTCTTTTTTACTCACGTCCACAGTCCACACACGCACCAGACTCTGTGTCAACAAGCCCCTTGCGTCCCTTTATAAGTGGCACAAATCAGCTGGTGAGTAGGCTAAAGAGCAGGGAGATGTTACCTCCACTCCGTCCGCCTAGCCTACCCAGGCATTTGCGCTGTGTTAAGTCCGCGTTTGATCCATATTTGCGTGTGTCCTCCTAACGTTAAACCAAAACGTTAAAGCAAAACATCTCCTCCCATCCTCTCATCATCCCAAGGAAATCCCTTGAGGGCCGACAACAAAACGTCTATCGTTAGCTTTAGCTTTTAGCTTTCCCTGGGTGAGTTGTGTTGGTTGGATAACCGTGAAATCCCGGAGTGGAGCATTTTTGTTGAGAGAACTGAACTGGTAACATGGAAATCCCGAAGTGGAGCATTTTTGTTCCTTTATAAACGAACTGAGAGAACTGGACTGAACTATAGGCTAAATAACTTTTATTCTACCCTTTTGCTCTAATGTAATTTTTGAAAATCGAACTGGTGGTGTGGTTCAGTTTGTGTTTCATTTTACTGCCCTGCAACTAATTATTATTATTTGTGTGGTAAAGAGGTCAAGGTCAAGTCAAGGTAAACTTTATTATCCCATAGGGAAATTCAGGTGGTCAAAGGTGCAAGCATTAAAACATATAGAAACATAATAATAAACCATAAATCACATGAGGACATCGAAGGTGCAAAAATAAAGCATATAAAAGCATAAAAACAATAAATCACAAGACCTAAAAATTTCAGTTTTGTGCACTACATGTCTCCATGTACACACACACACACACACACACACACACACACACACACACACAAGATAAAACATGAGGCTACAGTGCACTGTGCATACAGGTAGTTATCATCGCCCTAACATACTAAAAAGGAGGGAAAAGAAGCAAAAACAGGCTATTAAGTTTTGCGTTTACTTTTTGTGCTGTCTTGTTCATTCAGCATTCTGATTGCAGATGGAATAAAGGACTTGCTGAACCTTGTGGTTCTAATTTTCCTTTGCAGCATCCTTCCTTTGCCCCGATGGCTGAGTTGGAACTTGCTGTGTAAGGGGTGAG
Source organism: Poromitra crassiceps (assembly GCF_964638095.1). Classification (NCBI taxonomy): domain Eukaryota; kingdom Metazoa; phylum Chordata; class Actinopteri; order Beryciformes; family Melamphaidae; genus Poromitra; species Poromitra crassiceps. The sequence goes on along the minus strand of NW_028151637.1, from coordinate 31,779 downwards.
CAGGGTCATGGATGATGCGCTCGGCCTTGCCCAGAATGAGATCTTTGCACAGCTGGGCAGCAGACGTCTGATCACATCCGATGACCCTGCTTGCCAGCTTAATCATGCGCTGCTTGATCTTGGTTGCGCATGTTCCCAAACACACAGATCAGGCCAAAGGACAGGATGCTCTCAAGGATGGCCTTATAAAACAGTTGCAGGATGTAACGGTCAACATTAAACAGTTTCAGTTTTCGTAAGAAAAACAATCGCTGATGCAGCTTTTTGACCTTGGCAGTAGCACATTCATTGAACTTCAGCTGGTCATCGATTTCTATCCCTAGATATTTATAGGTCCTAACTCTTTCAATCGGTGCCTCGTTAACAAGGGTGGGTGGAACTTCTCCTCCACTCCGCCTGAAGTCTATGACCATTTCCTTTGTTTTGGTCACATTGACCTGAAGGAAGTTGTCAGAGCACCATTTGCTGAAGTGCTCCACCTCTTCTTCAAAGCTACTCAGGGAGGCATCGTCAGATTTGAGGAACCCCACCAGGGCTGTGTCGTCTGCATACTTAAAGTAAGTGTGAGTGGAGCCTAAAGCTCGACACTCATTGGTGTACAATATGTACAGTATGGAAGACAAAACACAGCCCTGGGGGGCTCCTGTGTTGATTAATTTTAGAAGAGAAACCGCTACGTTAAAACGGACCTGCTGAGAGCGGTTCAAAAGAAAGTCATTAATCCAAATAATAAGCCTAGGATTCACATTATAATCCATCAGCTTGCTCACCAGCAGGTGAGGTTGAATGGTGTTGAACGCACTGCTGAAATCAATGAACACTATTTTCACAAAACTGTGAGGTTGTTCTAAGTGTTCATATATGCTGTTGGTCATTGTCAGCAGTGCATCATCCACCCCCCGCTCTGGCCGGTACGCAAACTGGTAGGGATCTAAGGATGTTGAGACTTCATTGAGGAGATGTTTCAGGACAATTTTTTCGAGACATTTCATGGGAACAGAGGTTAATGCAACCGGCCGCAGGTCATTCATCTCTTTAGGCCTGTTGTTCTTCGGCACAGGTATTATTAAAGAGCGTTTCCACTGGTCTGGGATTACCCCTGTATCCAGGGAGCGCTGAAACAGCTTTTGAAAAGGAAAAGCAAGTGAGTCAGCGCATGATCTCAGGACCTTGCAGCTAATGCCATCTGGACCCTGAGATTTGTTGATGTTAACACGCAAAAACTGCCTTTTGACCTCGTCCACAGTAATTGTGATTTCATTAGCTGGAAGACCTGTGAGTTTATCAGCTGCTTCAGCCTGCTGTGTTGAATAATCAACAGAATCAAATCTACAGTAAAAACTGTTTAAATCATTGGCAAAAACAAAGTCATCATCGACAGTCATGGTGTGCCTTTTGGGTTTATAATCTGTCATAATTTGTAGACCTTGCCAGGCTTTCTTTGAGTCGTGGTGATTAAAAAGAGACTGTATCTTGTCTCTATAGGCAGCCTTGCATTCTGTTATTTTTTTCCTAATTTTACTTTGTACAATTTTAATTTCCTCTTTACTGCCCCCGGAGCTGAACAGCCTCTTTTTCTGATTCAGCAGTTCTTTCAGTTCTGGAGTGACCCAAGGTTTATTATTTGGGTATAGTTTTACTGTTTTTTTGGGGATAATTAAGTCCTCACAAAACGTGATATAACTTGATACAGCGAACGCTGCATCATTAAGATCCTCACATGAGTCCATTATGATCTCCCACTCCGTGCGGTGTAGACAGTCATTCAAAGCGGCAGTTGCCTCGCTAGTCCAGCACTTGGCTTCAATTTTGCGTGTCTTTTCTCGGCGCAGCCGGGGTTGGTAGGCAGGGATGAGCCGAATCATACTGTGGTCTGAGCTCCCTAGCCCTGGTAGAGCCTTGGCGTAATAGGCTTTATCCACGTTCCCATAGCAGCGGTCGAGGCAGGCATCCCCCCGAGTGGGGCATGTCACATATTGATGGTATGCCGGTAGAAGTTCAGTCAGACTGCACATATTAAAATCCCCGAGAATTAATTTGGCCGCATCAGGCGACTTTGCTTCAGCCTGTGCTACCAGGTCGCCTATGATGCTGGCGGCTTCCTTGACGTCAGCTGAGGGAGCAATGTAGACGACAAAAATACATATCTGGTGTATTTCACGGGGGAGGTAGTAGGGTCTTAAATTAATCGCTAAAAGTTCAATGTCCTTCGTGCATATTCTGTGCTTTACTGTGATGTGGGCAGGGTTACAATACTTATTGTTGATAAGAGCACATACGCCGCCTCCTTTGCTCTTGCCAGAGTTTATGTTGCGGTCCGCTCTTATCAAAGTGAAGCCCTCCAGCTCGGCAGCCGAATCGTGGTCGTTCTCTGTGAGCCAGGTCTCCGACAGACAGATCAGGCATGATTGACGGTAATCAGAGAGGTATTGCACGCAGGCTCGGAGTTCATCAGCTTTGTTGCGTATGCTCTGGGCATTGCCGAGCATAATAGATGGTAAAGGTTGCCTAAAAGGCTTCTTCTTAAACCGAGTCCGGGCACCCCCTTTTTTGCCCCGCTTCCTTGTTCTGGTGGTTACCGTGTCGATATTGCGACGTGGAGGTGGTATTATGGCTGTAAATCCATCCTGGAGGACAGCAGGTGTGGCTGCATGCCTGAGATTAATCAGCGCCTCCCGGGTGTAGGTAATCCTGAGCGGTGGCCCATTAGAAAGACCAGTAGCCTGCATTGAGTAGTCCATCAAATTAACGATTAAAAGCAAAAGGAGAGCTGCTGTGGTTCCCCTCATCTTGTCCACAAAGTAATACTTAAGACTGTGTCTACAAAAAAAAATTAAAAAAACGATCTCAGAAGACAAACTTTCAGACAAACAAATACAAATGCAAGCGGACAAACGCACCAGACCGTGTCGCCGCAATGAGCATGCGCCAGAATAGCCATGCTTATCTGTATTCTGAATGCATGTATCCTTTGTGAGGTTTGACAACATTTTAACTGGTTTAACTGCTACATAAATAAATGGCCATGTGGTCATTTTATATAAACTATAAATTAAATTTACAGAAAATATGCTATATCGTGATATATATCGGTATCGGGATATGAAATGACCTATATCGGGATATGAGATTTTGGTCATATCGCCCAGCCCTAGACAGTAGTGAGAAAAGTAAACATAGCGTCGTTGACAGTGAATGGCCGCCATTCACTCTCAAGACCCTCTGTTTACTTTGATGTGAGTAAATGAGGGGGGCCGGCTAGTATCCCTCCCCAGGTTCCAATTAAAAAATGTCTTGCAAAGAGGGCAGCATGAAATAAGCAGAGAATGGTGTATTTGTAAGCTGAATAAGCAGCATTAATATTCATGTGAAGGGGAAATAATCAGTAGAGCTCAGTGATCTTAGTTAAGTGAGATTTCTAAGAGATTTTTTGTGGCTATAATGGTAGGCTATAATGAGTCACACATTTGGAAATAATATCCTCTAGGGCAGTGATACTCAACTTGCGGCCCGGGGGCCAGAGTAGGGTGGAGAGTGGCCCCCTGACAATTTCCTAATTCACAATGAAAACTAAGGTTAAATAAAATTTGACTGAGCTCCAGTTAATTGTCAAATATGGCTGTCTGCTCCCCACCCAGGCACTTACAGTATATGTATTAACTATGCAAAAAAATGTGAGACTAAACACCGGCTGACACCCCAAAATCCTACAATCTGCTACAGAAAAAATTATATTAATGTTTATTGACTGGCCACTGTCGTTTTGCAAAAGTGGCCCCCAGGCAAAGCAAGTTGAGTATCCGTGCTCTAGGGCAGTGGTTCCCAACCATTTTTGTGTTATGTACCCCTTGAGCTGTTTTACCATGCCGATAGTACCCCCTCATTCATGTGTGTCCATAATTCTCCTAAAGTTGTTATATTAAACTTATATTAAACTTTTAGTAGGCCTCTCTAACATCTCATTAAATTAAAATAATTTGAATGACTCCTCTTTAATACAATTTTTACAGTTTTCAATTGGGAAAAAGTCACCAGTTATTATCATTTTGGAAATACATTGTAATCAAATCTTTCCAAGTACCCCCTGCAAGCTGCTCAAGTACCCCTAGGGGTACACCTATCCCTGGTTGGGAATCACTGCTCTAGGGCCACGCCACTTCCGGGAACCCCCATCCTGTGTAAGTAGGGTTCCCAGAGTAACACCTGGCTATTTCCACAACTGCTTATGGATGAGCATCATCTGCTGCATGCCATTGAGAAACTGTTGGTCGGATCGACTTCAAACTTTGGGAGTGTGCTCTATTGTGCAGTGCAGTGCCCTGTTTTCATGCAATTCGGCATAGCGCCACCTACTGGCAACATAAAAAATGCTGTTCTCTATCTCAAGAACCGTTCGTCCGATCGACTTCCACTTTGGGGAGTGCCCTTAGGGGGACTCAAGGGAGTGCAGCGAGCTGAAGTCGGTGCAATTTGGCATAGCGCCACCTACTGGCAACACAAAAAGCGATTTATCTCATCCATTCATCTGATCGACTTCAAAGTTAAAACTCTGGCAGTGCGCTTAGGGGGACTCAACGGAGTGCAGGGAGCTGAATTCCGTGCAATTTGGCATAGCGCCACCTACTGGCAACACAAAAAGCGGTTGATCTCGATAGCCACTTCAAACTTGGGGAGTGTGCTCCTGGGAACCTGACATAGAGCAGTGCAGAATTTTGTGCAATTCGGCACAGCGACACCTACTGCAACACAAAAAGTGGTTTATCTCGAGAAACATTTGTCTGATTGTGACTTTAAACTTGGGGAGTGCGCTGCTCGGACCCCGATGGAGTGCATTTCATGCAATTCGGACTTATTCCAGGACTGTCTGTATGTCTGTCCTTCGCATATCTCGAGAACCGTTTGTCAGATCGACTTCAAACTTGCGCTTAGGGGGACCTGACAGAGTGCAGTGTGTGTGGGGGAATGGGCATTGCAACAAGAAAACTACAACAGAGGTTGTTTTTTCTTAGGAAACTGAATCATTTTAGAGTAGACCGTCGCATTCTTCAGATGTTCTATAAAGCAGTTTTACAGTGTTCTGTCCTTTGGCCTAATCTGCACCTTTGGTAACATGCGTGTCCAAGATCATGTTACATTACAGCGCTTGATCAAGACAGCAAGCAAGATCATTGGGGTTGATCAGGTGTCTGCAGCACAGCTGTACGACGACTTTATAAAAAAAAGGCTGATCAGATGACCCTACCCACCCCCTCCACCTGAAATTCCGTAGAAGCAGCAGGTCAAACGGCAGAATTCTGCAGAAAAAAATCAGAACAACCAGGTACAGTAAATCTTTCGTGCCAACGGCAATCAGAGCGCTAAACAAGAAATAAATGATCAAACTGTGTATATTGTTTGGACTGTATATATTGTATATTGTATGCTGCTGTATATTCTCAGACAGTCTTTGCACCTGTGAATGTGCTCACCGCACTCCCAGATTGCACTTTGCACTATGCACTTGCACTTGTAACTTTTAAACCTATGTAGGCTACTGTAGATGTTTTATATTTTTGATATTGCGTGCGTGTGCATGTGTGTGTGTATACGGTGTGTACACGGTATGTACTGCAACAGACGTGTATGATGACCACCCGAGTTTCCCCTTGTAGGATAATAAAGTTGACCTGGCTTGTACCTTGTACCTTGCACTAGTTTTACTAATTTTGCTAGGGACTCCCCTGCGACCCCTCATGAAGCTGACATTCGAGTATACAGGACTATCTGCTGTTGTTTTTCTAATTTACATTCATAATTTAATGGCTCTGTTCTGGAGGCTAAACTCACCGATTGTGAGCACACTCAAAACTCGAGTTGCATTAAGGTGCAGGGCCACACAAAGTCACAAGAGTTATACAAGAAGTAGGCTAGCACTCAAAAATGTCCTTTGAGAAATGTAATAGGTCACCTGGGTGACTTATCGTGTGCCGTCCCAGGTGACTTATTACATTTCTCAAATGACATTTTTGAGTGCTGGCCTACTTCTTCGATAACTCTGTTCTAGAGGCTCCCTGCCCTTCCATGTCTCACATCAGCCAGGCCCAGGCAGAGAGCTCTGCTCTACACATTCAAACCCATTCACTTCGGGCAAGGCTGGATGTGCTCTGCATTGCATCTTACTGTAAAGGTTTGACCTCCCCGTGCTAAATACACAGGAGCTAATGCCCGTGCTAAATACACAGGGTCTAATGCCGATATGATATTGTATAAATTCTTTGGACAACAAGATAATTTTTGTCTGATATGGTTTCTCTCCCAGGCAAGCACTGCTGACAACGAAAGTCAGCCAGGAAAGCTGGCAGCCCATAATAGTGAGACTCATCATAGTGGCTGTATCGTTATGGACTTTGACAAGCATAATACTATAACCCAGTGATTGTCAACCTTTTTCATATCAAGTCCACCATCAATCTTTCTGAATTTATATATATATATATATATATATATATATATATATATATATATATATATATATACCGGTATATATATATATATTGCTTAGGGCAATCTGTACTCTTTGTTTGTTTCTATTTTTGTCTCACTGATGATGTCATAGGAGGCATTGTGACATCACTGATTGTTGGAGAACAATATAAGTTCCATTGGCATTTCCTAATCAATAAGTTAAAGGAACACTCCGCCCATTTTCAACCAGCTTTGTATCATTAGAACATCAGTAGTATATCAGAAAACTGTAAACAGTTTTGAAGTCTGTCATTTAATTTGACAGTTATTGAGTGTTAAAGTGTGGACCAGTGACATCACTGGTCCACACTAACTCAAATTAATAACTCATTAACTCAAATCAACTCTCAATAACTGTCAAACTAGATGAGACTTCAAAACCGTTTACAGTTTTCTGATATACTACTGATGTTCTAATGATACAAAGCTGGTTGAAAATGGGCGGAGTGTTCCTTTAACATGACATGACATCTCACACATATAGATTCACCCGTGGCATTGAGGACTTCTCTCTTTTGCTGAGACCTTGGGCAGTGCATCGTGTCCAATAACAACTGATAACAGTTTTCCTGTCAGACTCAAGTGGACGCACACACATTTCCAAAGTTCATCCCCCTTCTCTCTGCTTTTCCTCCTTACAGTATAAAGCATATGTTAAACTGTCAGTCATCGCTGAATATTTGGACTCTGTATAACGTATCAGAATGTGTACATTGAGATTCAGTCCTCTGACAATACAGATTGCCAGAGAATGTATGGTTTTTACTTCTATAAGACATATTTCTGGCTCCTGGGTTCGATTCATTTGGTTTATATCAGCTGTTATATATATATATTGCGGATGAGGAGTGGTTGAAATTCCATTCTCTAACAATTGGCGTCACTTGCAGGATATCTACGACAGAGCGGGTAAGTCTGAATTAATTTCATAATTCCTTACTGAGCTGTCGTCTGATATCTAAAAGAATCTGAAATGTCTGCATGTTGTGGGTTTGTCTAGGCTTTTGTGATATGGATCTATAAATACTGTAGGTCCAGCAACGGGTCCAAGGAAGCAGGACCAAGTTGATGCTTTTGTAGATCTCCTCAGAATCACTAAAAACTCACTCGACAGGGTGTAGATTGGCATGGCCGACACACTGTTTTTATTGCGCACTGGCTAGGATCGGCCAGAGATACAAGCACCGAGTTAGCCTGAGAAGTGTTCTTTCACAGGTTGACATAATTGTAGATGGCCAGACGGCCACACATTATTGGGGAACCAACATCAGGTTGACATAATTGTAGATGGCCAGAAGGCCACACATTATTGGGGAACCAACATCAGGTTGACATAATTGTAGATGGCCAGAAGGCGACACTATGTTATAGTCGACATAGTAGTAGGCGGAAAAGGCCACACATTATTGGGGAACCAACATGAGTTCAAGACTATATAAGGAATAAGTCTGAAAGAACCCCACAACCATGCTAACTAAACAAAACAAAACAGCAACCAAAAAGAACAGTTCGGTAAGTTGAATTAAATTTCATAATTCCTTACCTAACTGTTTGTCTGATATAAAATAACCTAAGTTAGTATCTTGTGGGTTTCTTGAGACAAGGGGGGACACCCCAATGTAAATAATAAAGATGACCTCAGGAGTCAGGACCATTAGAAAATCTCTTGACAGGCTGTATTTTGCAGTGACCAGGATGGTCCAGTGTTAGCTGCAGGGCAAGACAGCCTGAGAAGCGTTATCACATATTGCCTCAAAAGCCAGAAGGCTGCATAAAGCAGCGACTAGGATAGTCCAGTTGGGAAACTGCGGCAAGTTGAGCTCTCTTTCAAAGCCAGAAGGCTGCATAAAGCAGCGACTGCGGCGAGCACGTGAGAGACTAGGCAATACTTGATACGGTCTACTGAAACCGAAAACAGCTATGTCATATTGGACTATAAAACAAAACATTTCCCAAGAGCCAAAAATAAAGGAGCAAAATTGAATAGGAAGTTTGCAAAAAGTGTATTTTAGCCATACCCAAAATACAGAATCAATATGTCCCTTGAACAAATTGATCTGTCACCAAGTTTGTAAATTCCAGGAATATCCCAAGCACGGACGGAACTGGTCAAGCAGGAGAACAACCTCCCCTGCCACCAGATGACCCACATCGACAAAAAAGGTAAGGTGTTGAAAATTACTTTACACAAACACGGACACAGATCAAGCTAAGTCGATCGTACACGCCTACTGTCTGGATAGGCCAAGCACAAAGATCGACAGATAGGACCGCCAAAGAGAAACAATGCACCGGGACATACCAAACAGTTTGGACAGGAGGGGTGTAAATGAAGCAACTCAGTAGTTGTCCGAAAAGCAAACATAAAAAAAAAAAAAAGTTTATATATTTTTATCGAATCAAAATTGTATACCCCTCCCCTGGACTCAAATTAAAGAGAGTGACTAAATTTAAAACAGGATGACCCTCCCATATTTTCCTCCAGTGGACCCTTCCCTAAATAACGAACGGTCCCTAAGCGATAATAATTTCACAATTTACGCTTAGGGCACCCACATGGCCAGCAGCGGCGCTGGTATCACTTCAATCTCCAGAGCTCACACTTTTAACTTTCATACCAGTCCAGCAGAGGGCGTACCTCACCCAAACTATTGGTGCATGCACCAGGAGTGGTCATGTGAAAAGCTTGTCACATGAAGAAGTAGGAGGAAACAAACAAAGCTCATATGGGGCTAGCAAAACGCAGTCCAGTGTGGAAGTATTACACACTAAAAGACGGAATATAAATACTAAAGACTAAATATAAATATTGTGATAACATTCTCAAATACAACTCCAGCACCATGCAGTGCCATTTGCTGAAAGTACTGTATTAACTCATTGAGTGCCAAGGACGAGTATGTTCGTCAATTCAGATACTAATGTAGAATGCCAAGGACGAGTACAGTATGTTCGTCAATTGCGTTTTTTGACGGTGGGACGTGGATCAAAGCCTCAGGCATCTCCTGTACAAATATTGTAGCTATTGAAGGTGTATAACCTATTTTACGGACTCATTAGGTGGCGACAGTACTCTCCAGATTAGAGAAAGGTCCGGAAAACAGCAGGAAAAAGCCCCGTGATGAAAGAGAAACCGCTCATGCTCCAGCCAGAGCCATATAGATTGCTCTGTCTGGAGCTGACGTTGGCTGCGAACAGCAGTCAATCCGCGCCCACAACTGAGCCCCTCTGCCTCTGTCTGTCTGTCTGCATAGTTTCTCCACACGATTAGCCGCCAGAAAAGCAGCACCCGACGCCGAAGGGCCAAACCATTCTCAGCAGTCCGGTTTGGCTCTTCCGTGTCGCGCTGGGAGCCGGCGCACAAAAACGGAGCACTCCGAAAATAGACTGGGTGCGTGTTAGGCTGTGTGTTAGTGTGGGGAGGAGTTTGCAGCTGAGGGGGGGAGAGGGGGGTGGGGCACGCAGGGCACCACACAACTACACCACGTCACTACATCAGAAAATATTATCTTCAGAGTCAGTGAATGTGCTTGAAATGCTTCATTTCACAAAAGGCGGAATAACTCAGCTTCTAATTTGAAACGCCTGTATTTGCTCAAAACGACCTATCTTCTCCGGCTCATAACTAAAGAACGGAAAATGGTATCAATAATTTTTTTTTTGCTGATGATACAATAGAGACAGCTCGTTCTTTGTGCGTGTTCGGTGTTTACATAGTAATATCACACAATATTCTGTGGGCCTCGAGAAATCACTGAAAACGCTCTGAAACTCTGGCACTGGGAGCGTCCGTTCTCCAAAAGTGGCTGGCACTCAATGAGTTAAAGACAGGCGGACAAGAGTGGCTGTTGTGGCGGCCTTATTGTTTTTAGGCTAATTATTGTTTTATTATTATTTTTGTTTGTGATTCATGCCATGAATGTCACATACAGATCCTTCCCAAAAAATTTGAATATCATGGAAAAGTTAGTTTTTTTCCATAATTCCTGGCAAAAAGTGAAACTTTCATAGATTATAGATTCATTACACACAAAGTGAAATATTTCTAGCCTTTGTTTCATTTTTAATAATTTTGGCCTACAGCTCCAGAAAACCCCCAAAACAGTATTTCAAGAAATTAGAATTTAGAAATTAGAAATCTGAATCTCCGCCAAATTTTTTAATCGTCTTTGCTTGACAATCCGCTGAAGCCCACGGTCATCCATGGTATTTCCATGATATTCTAATTTTTTGGAAAGGATCTGTACATAATGCAGCTAATGAGTGACTGTGAGGTTAAATAAAACAAACTGATAAAAATATGAGAGATGCTTTTTTCCTCCGTTCCATATGTAGACAAAAAGACATAATTCCTGTGTCCGATTATGCTTCTGGTGTTTGGGGTTTCCGAGAACATATACGGATTGGGCTGAAATTTTGCATGTCGGGGGGTTATGATCTGGGGAAGGTCATGGGCCCATCATTAAAGGATCATCATCATTTACCGGTAATCAACCCACTTTGTATCATTAATAATCTCGGTAATATAAGCACATGTGCAGTGTTTACCGCTCTCTGTGTTTTCCTCACAGAGATCTCCCATTTCCTCCTCTGCCAAAGCGCTCCGTTCTGACTCGTTACGCGTCACAACGGAGCTACGGAAGTTGTGCTGGAGAGGCAGAATCTGCTCTGAGGGCGGCTGTTAGTTAATTGTTATGTTTTAAGTATGTGCATCCATGGAGAATGCATGGAGAGCCTTAACGAGCCCTAATGACTTGCAGCTGGTGGGGGCGGAGTTTCTGCAGACAGGGGCAGGAGCAAATTCAGCATAAGGTAAACAGAGAGGGAAGGCAAAACACTGGCCATGTGCTTATTTTACCTAGATTATATATGATACAAAGGGTTGATTACCGCTAAAGCCATCCTTTAAGCCCTGAACCCATCTAGAAAACCCTGGAAAACACATGGAAAACACCACACATCCACACCCCAGGTGGGATTGGGCTGTAATTTTGCATGGCGGGCGGTTATGATCCAGGTAAGGTCATGGGCAGGTTATCAAGTCCTGGAACCACCTGGAAGGTCCTGGAAAATACTGGGAACCACCGTACGCCCACAACCCAGGTCGGATTGGGCCGAACATTTGCATGGCGGTCATACTCCTGGAAACCATCTGGACAGCACCATCATTTCCAGCCAAGCAAAAGGCGCAGTTTTATTGCTTTGTGCCTATTTAAGCCGGCCAACGCCGGGTACATTGCTAGTATGGTATAAACTAAAATTAAGAACAGTCTCATAAAAGATTGCTACAGTGTATGTGAAGTTTAATTTAAACAAACGAAAACAGGTCTCTGTGGGCACAGTTATGTTCTGGAAGTCTTCCTTTAGCCATAGAGACTGGCAGGTTTAATGCTGCCCCTGAAGAGGACAGACTCTGTTTGCTGTGTGAGTTAAGTGAAATTGAAAACGAGATTAATGTCTTGTTCTACTGTCCTGCATACGAAGATGCAAGGGATGTACTCTTTAGTAGAATGTCCTCCATTTTTACTTTTTTTTTAGATGGATGACTATGAGAAACTTGAGTTGTGCTTCAGGAAAAGACGTTTTTTTTGTAGCAGATTTTATTTGTCAGACCTGGGAGCAAAGACAGAACATCTTGTTTGGGGAGTGATAAAATGATTGTATCGTATTGTTTGAGCACTATGTGGATGTATAGGATTGAATGTACCACTGCAACGGTAAATATTTGGTGTTTTGTAAACCCGTGATGGTTGGGCACTCTGTGTGCATGACACGTAATACAATTATCAATCAATCAATCAGTACACTAGGCCTACCTGGAAGCGTATGGAGACCACCACTCCACAGATCTCCTCTCCCACCATGAACTGCTCTCCCAGCATGGCCAGGATGATGTTCTCCCAGAAACGACTGGCCAAGCCTTTACGCAGACGGATGATCCATTTACCCCCACTCCTGTTAGCCTCGTCCTGACAGACAGAGAGAGAGAACTCAGAGACACAGGCATGTAGAGAGAGGCAGACAGGGTAGAGAGAGACAGGTCAGACAGATAGACAGGTCAGAGACAGACAGAGAGAGAGAGACAGGTCAGTGAGAGAGACAGATGCTCCCTACTAACTGTTCTAGAGTAGGCTTGGGCGGTAACTAAGGATGCACCAGTTGTGGTCGATACGATAACCGATATTAACGTTGCTCTTATAGCCAATAACTGATATTTACAGATGTCTATATAAAAACACATTTCTATGATAATCACATTTTGTACATAGTGAAAAACCCATGTAAACACTGAATTTGAAAAAGCAATGTGTTTGTTTATTTCCAAAACATTTGGGAAAGCCCATAAATCAAAGATTTACCGCATTGTTTCCTCTCAATGTGAAAATGTTGGCCGATACTGATATTACACCATATACCAATATTAACATTGCTGTTATTTTGCTCATCAGATCGATACTGATATATAAAAAGGTTACTAACATCAGCCGATACCGATATGATCGTTAATATATCATGCATCCCTAGCGGTAACTATTTTTTTGTGTGGTCTTGACCTAAATTTCAATCATGAAGACTGGCTTTCTGCAGCATCAATCACCCAGTTCCAGGTTATATCACCCCTATGCTGTGCACGCCTTCTTTTCATTCAGGGTGTGTAACTCCCTGCTCAAGTGACATCACTGGAGACATCACAATTGCTCGAGTGACATCACAATTGCCCCCCTTTTCTCCATTTTCCCAGTATCAAATCAGGTCAAGACATCTGTCTCTCCTTGTTTGCTGAGCCAATCACCTAAGCAGTGGTGGTAGTAGATAGAGCCCATATTACTATGTCATTACTCACATTTGTGCTGTCATCCTCAGTTGGTGATCATCATCACTGGAACAGTTGTTTCCCCCCACCCCCTCCCATGATCACCACCAACGTCATGACTCCTGAATAAATCTCTACGGGGGATTCTCTATCCCAGGGGTTCCCAAACTTAAGAATGCCGGGGCCCACTTTGAAATCTGAAAAATGTCCAGTGCCCACCGAACCCTTTAATCACAACTCTCATCAGCACACACGACTAAGATGATGTATTGTATTTCCGTGTGTGTGTGTGTGTGTGTGTGCCATTTTGGCAAAACACCCAAAAGCCAGATTGCCAACATTTCCTCCTCCTTAATCATCCGAAATATTTGCCTGCACAAGTGGGATTTGGCAAGTGGGATTTTGAAAAAAAAATGCAGAAGTATTTCATTTCCTACAAATCTCCAAACAATGCACTGCAATTTTCTTTGCTTTTAGCTAGTTTGAATTCAAATTAGCCAGACATAGTTTGAAAGCTTGCATGCTGGGGTTGTTGTATTTGTTTATGTAGGCTTGTTTGAGCTTAAAACATAGAGACAATGCATGAAATAGGCCATGGCCATCATGGGGGAAAGTACTCCATTCACTCCCATGCACCAGCGTCATTTTCCTTGAATTCAACATAGCTAAAAGCTGCTGTGTGGTGGGCTGTGCAGACAACAAATGTAAAAAATCGCCAATTAAAGTATTTTTGTACTCTGGAGCAAAACAAAGAAGCCATTGAGAATTGGCAAGAAAAATGTGGATCTAGCTGTCAAAGAAGTAAGTTGGAGTGTTCAACTTCCGTATATATGATCTTTGTGTGCAACACGCGACCATGCATGCGACATAGGATAACGCCAGGATTGGGGGGGTGGGGGGAGTTTTTGTTTCCCCCCATTTTGGGCGTGGTTTCTGAATGATGACGCACTCCGCTAACCTTGCTTGCAAGATGGATAACCTCGCGAGATCAAAAGAGATTCTCTCGACGTATCCATCTTGTCATGCACAGGCAGTTAAGATGATTGGTCGAACCATGCCGGCCCGACCAATCAGCGGCAGCCGTAGGCGGGCTCAGGCTCATCTGGGCAAGTAGTGGGTACATGGTCTTTGTAGTTATTTTCACTCGTCAACATGGCTGCCGCCGCGGAAGTGACGGGCAGTCTGAATGAAATTGAATGTAACGTTCCCAATTCTATGTATTAAATTCTAAAAAACGACCCTCAACATTTGGGAAGGCTAAGCCACACAACTAGTTCGTTATAATCTAACTAAATGCTTCGAAGGTAACTTTACGACCGTGAGGACTCAATCAATGAATACCACGGAGATCAGGGCACAGGCACCTTTGGCGATCTGATTGGTTGAAGTTAACACCCACCAGCGGTGATAGACAGATGGGTCATCCAATCACCTGCCAAGTAGCTTGGAAAAAGTGCCCGCCTCCGTCAGCGGGTCTGGTTACTGCATTCCCAGATCGACTGGTTTAGTGAAACTATGTGGAGCTATACCGTCCATCTGGCAGCGTCAGGTTAGCACTCCGCAGTGTCTCTATCCTGCATGTTTGTTTACACTATTTACAATTGCATTTATCATTTGTGTAGCATTTACTATTGATTTATGTTGATTTATGTACTGATTTGGAAACGTATCTAAAAGAAGAAAACATTACCATCTGAGAAGCAGATGAAGCCTGTGTATTACTGATGTAATGAGGAAGAACAATCAGTAAAGACAACACACTGAACTTCAGTATCGTTTCCGTTCGTTTATTTTGTAGTAGAATTTGTAGTTATTGTCAGGATACAGAACAGGGGTACTGGTACATCACCAAAATCACATTGGTAATGTCACAGTCACAGAGGCAGTAACATACAGTACATGTAGTTAACAATTAGCACAGAAGCAGACACTTAAAAACAGCAAAAAGTAACAGCACACAGCACTATACAATAAAAATCATGCAGTTATGTACAGGACAGCACACAGTTGTAGTTGACAGTTAGCACATAAACAGCACACACAGCAGTATATAGGCAGCATACTGTATAGGCAGACAAGACATCACAGTAGCAGGCAGACAGGGCATGTTAGTATGGCCATACATCACAGTCACACAGGCAAACATAAACAGACACATGGCCAGGGTGGAGAGCATCAGGAAAAGCAGCTACACTTATGCTCCAAGGTGTTTGTATTTGTGTCCCTGAAGGAGCGCATGGGAACAAAGCTTTCCATAAAAAGGGTTTTTCGAAGTTAGTTCCAGCTATCAGCTGCCGCAAACTGAAAGGAGGAGCGGCCCAAGGAGGAGTGGGCTCTGGGGACCTTCAGCAGGAGGTGCATGGCCGAGCGGGTGTTGTACATGGGGGGTGAGTGTAACTGCAGTATGTGTGTTAGGTAGGGGGGAGTGAGGCCTAGAAGTGTTTTGTAAATAAGCGTCAGCCAGCGAATGTCTCGTCTGATTTTGTGGGAGGGCCAGTTTACCAGGGAGTATATTTCGCAGTGGTGTGTCCTATAGGGGGCATTTGTGGCAAAGCGGATGGCAGAATGGTACAGAGCATATACTGTAGGTGGTCGAGAGCTCCCTTACACGCTGAGCGGAAGATAACATCGCCGTAGTCAAACAATGGGAGGACAGTCATCTGGACAAGGGCGAGCTTGGCGGACCTCGTGAACGAGGAGTGATTTCTTTTTTGTGATCAATTTTTTATTGACATCAGTAGTTCAGCATAGTTACACGACATTATGACAGACATTAGTCAGGATGCATGAGCCCTCATCCCACCTGCCCACTCATATCACCCCCCCAATACCCATCAGAATATATGCAGAGTGACATCAATTTTGTATTTATCACACAACAAAAAGAAATACAAAAATAAAATAAAATATAGGAGAGCACCATCTCACGAGGAGTGATTTCTATACAGAAAGCTAAGTCTGGCTTTGACCTTAGCCTGGAGCTTAGTGAGATGTTCTGAGAAGGACAGGTTGTTATCAATCCAAACTCCCAGGTATTTGTAGGAGGTGACTAGCTCAAGGTTACGGCCATCGGCGGTCATGATAGTGCCCGTTTGGCAGGCACCGTTACGACCAAACCACATGGCCTTGGTCTTGCTAGTGTTCAGGACCAGGCCAAGGGCAGAGAAGCCTGCTTGAATTCCCTGAAAGCGCTCTTGGAGAGTTTTCTGGACAGCATTTGGGGAAGGGCCGGCAGCGTATAAGACTGTGCATATGGGTGGATAGAGGAGTTTCCTGCGGATTGACCTATGTTATTTAGGGATGGGTACCGAGACCCGGTACCAAACAGGCCCCGGGGCCGTATTTAGGGATACCGGAGGATCAATAAGCTTTCACGTTAACGGTTCTCTTATCGGTACTGGAGTGGAGAAATTAAGAAAATAGATTTCCTATAGGCTATATAATTGCTAAATAAACGTTACGTTATCCTGCACATTTTATCTCACCAACTCCGAAACACAGGCATATGATGTGTTTTTTGCGATTTCCTAACAAGAAAAGGGATAATCTTTTCCGCGTTGCGCTCTCCGTCAGAGAGAGACACAGCTGCTGCCAGTGCAGCCGAGATGAGAGGAGTGGAGTGAGGACTGAGAGAGGGGAGGGGCTGCTGGGCGTGCCTTACAGCACACACACCACACATGCAGGGAACAGGGAAGGCAGGCAGGCAGATTGACAATAGACATGCAACTGAGCACAGCACACGTTAAGAATGGCTGAAAGAATAACGCAATCTAAAGTGTGGTTTTACTTCACTCGCTCGATGGTGACAATTCACGTTGTCACAAGTTTAATAAAACCTTCGCTAGTAAAGGTGGAAACACGAGCAATTTGTCTAAACACTTAGCCAAAGTGCATCACATTCAAACGGCGAAATGCACAGTTTTTGACAAGCTAGCTCGCCCTCCATCATCTCCTGTCAATGATGCCACGGCTGCGTTACCCAGTCTACCTCATCAGGTAACTATGTGAACGTGGTAATGATTAAGACGAGAGTAGTAAATATTTCTCCGCTGTTTGGGTGTGTTAATCATCATAAATACAGTCTGATATAAATCGTCAGGTGACGGTCATCATCTCAGTTGTCGTTCAGAAATTTTACTTTCAGAGCAGGGGGGGATTTTTATTTAGTGATTTGGGGGGGAAGTACAGCAGACTGTCTTGCTTTATTTTTATTATGCTTTCCCTAGCTGAATGTTGCTATTGGCACAGTGTGGTAGAAGGATATTTTAGGATATTTAAATTAATAATAAAAACGCACCCATTAAGATTTTGCAACTTCTTTTTTGTTAAACCTGAGCCTGCAGCTACAATGAACCAGCCCAGTCCCACTCCCACCCCTCCTCTCTCTACTGCTGGTCCAAGCACAAACCCCTTCACCATGGCAGCTAGTGGGAGAATGACTGAGGAAAGGATAAATGAGTGCCACCTAACTGTGACCAGGTTAATTTGTCTCCCCCCCCCCCCCCCCCCTTTCTCCTCTTAAAAATAACAAAAAAAAACACAACAACCAGTCCCATTTGTTTCGGGGGTTTTTTCTCCCCTTGTACCCCACTGCCGCGGAATCCTCAATTTACTATTGGTCCATCTGATGGACCTTAACAGGTATCGTGTACTAATTTATAAATATTAATTTAAATTTTAAATTTTTTTACTGTTTATAATTCATTGGTAACTTCTTCCCTAATACCTCATACCAACATTTCATACCTATTCGAATTTTAACCCCTCAAATGCCAGTGTACAGTAAGTACAGTAAAAAAAAAAAAGTACATAAAAAAAAAAAAGTGATTTTTTTTTCCATTTCCATAAAGACAAACTGGCTTTGGGTCTGATATTATGGGCAGGTTGGGGTGTTTTACAAAAGTCACCACTGCAAGATGCCTAGTATCAAAGATTTGCAGGCATGATGTCACAATAGCTATGACATCACTAGCCTATGACATCATCAGTGATGTCATGAGATGATTTTTTGTCAATAATATGTCACTGATGACATTACTGATGATGTCACAGACATTGTGACATCATCAGTGGGTTTTTGTATTTTTTGTGATTTTTTGTAAAAATAGTATTTTTTCATATTTTGAGCCAAAAATCCAAAAAGCGCATGTTTTGGACTTCCAGCCATTTTCCCCAAAAAACACAAACGAGCTTTAGTCCAGCATCTATCCTGGTCTAAAGGCTTCAAATCAGTAGTGTGGACTGTCAAATTCAGTTTTCTAATATTTTCCCATTTTTGGCATAGGAATCAGTTTTTTTTACATTTCATGTAAACTGTATGGAATTGATTGCTATGCCAAAACTGGGGGAATATGGGGAAATAGGCAAACACAGTAGAAACTACAATTTTAACCCCTTGAGTCAAGGTGAGATGTGTAACATCAAGGAAATAATGATTTTTTTGAAAAATTTGCTGGAAGTCAAAAAAAAAAGTTCTTTTTGTGCAAAATTAACATTGAAATCAATGGGACAACTATGCAATGGACGTTGAGACCATGTAACTCCCCCAAAATTTCTACCAACTCCAAGGTTAGATATTAAGGTCAAAGTTCAAGGTATTTGGTCCAGGATGCCCGCTGAAATAAATGAAATAAATTAATTTTGTGAAAATTTGCTGGGAGTACCAATAGAGTGGTTTCAATGGAAGTCAATGGGTCCATCAGATGGACCAGTAGTAAATTGAGGAGTATTTTTGAAAATAGGTCTTAGGAGCGTATAAAAATGATAACTATGATTGATTTTTGTCAAATACCCCAAAAAAAATACCTAGCCTTAGTTTAAAACCATTTACTCAAAAACTGTCGAAACGGCCCATACGCGACTGCAGGAAAAGTCCATCAGATGGACTAGTGGGGTACAAGGGTTAAAAATGACAAAAAGTACTGATAAGAGTACCGTTAAAGTACCGGATCGATAAGCAGTATCGATAAGAGTACTAGTATCGTTAATTCCTTAACGATACCCATCCCTAATGTTATTTACATAAATTGAAAAAAGGACCGGTGCTAGGATGGAGCCTTGAGGCACTCCTTTGGAGATGGACAGGGGTTGTGACATCAGGCTGTCAGATTTTACAGCCTGAGTGCGACCAGACAGATAGCTGTGGAACCAGGCTATTGTTTGCTTTGTGACACCTATGCGTCTGAGATGTTCCAGAAGCCGATCGTGATCTACGTGATCGAACGCTTTGGCAAGATCGATAAAACTAGCTGCACAACATTGTTTGGAATAAAGGGCATTTATAACGTCATTTAGGACTTTCAGAGTTGCAGTTTCACACCCATACCCTGCACGGAAACCAGATTGTGTACCAGACAATACATTATATGATTCCAGAAACCATGTGAGCTGTTTACACACTAGCCTTTCCAGTATTTTCGCTATACAGGGTAGTATAGAGATCGGACGGTAGCAGTTTGGGTCAGTTTGATTTCCCCCTTTGAACAGGGGACGCACTGAGGCTGTCTTCCAGGCAGGGGGTAACTCACCTGTTTGCAGGGATATATTGCATAGGTGGGAAATTGGTTTGGCAACGATGGGGGCCGCGGCTTTGTAAAAGAAAGACCATCGAGACCAGGGGGTTTCTTTGGGTCAAGTTTCCTGAGTACCTCCAAAACTAGCCTGGGTAAACCCATCCCCCACGTGACCTGCTCTCAGACCTGTTCTCAGTCACTATGGTCTGGTCCCCCGCCTGTGCTAAACGATTTCCTGCGGTTGTTGGGCCCCCCCCGATAGACCGCTCCATTACGCAACCTTCATCCAACCAGCTTTGTGCACAGAGCACATGTGCAGTGCAGCAGATGGCGTCATCGCTCTGCGACCTTTGTTGTTAGCGCTCGAGCTAACTCCACCTAGCTAACTCACTAGGCTACTGCTAGCAACCACAGGTTGCAGTTTGTGTAAGAGAAACCTTCGTTCTAAAGGCAAGTTGGGCAGCTGCAAACCACTCGAGAAGGGGGTATTTCTACGCCTGGAGAGGGTTGGTGTGAAACTACACCAACAGGATAGCAAATCCTGTCGGATTTGCCAGAGTCTGACTGAGGTATGTACTTATAACCTAATGTACTAGTGCTGCACGATTAATCTCCACTTCCCCCGTGCACTCCCGCAAATAAGTAATGTTATGCGCAGCCAGTTTATCAGATAATTTCGCCGTAAAATGTGTCCAGGTGATGAGAAGCCCCAGCTTGTACAAGCTGTCCTTTGTATGGTCGCTGCCCGTCCGCTCAGACCCGATTTCGATATAGCGTTTGGTGATCTTTTGATCAACAGACCTCATAACGGGGATATACTGTTACGTGTGTCTACCAACATCACTAAAAGATCATAAATGTAACGCTGTTTTAATCGATGGCTACGTTGCTAGCTACTAGCTAGCCGCAGACCAGCTATGAACCCGTTTGGATGATCGCTGCCCGTCCACTAAAACGCGATTTCGATATAGTTTGAGGTGATATTTTGATCAACAGACCTCATAACGGGGATCTATACTGTTACATGTGTCTACTGTACTGACGTCCTCTCTGTTTATTCTTTCAGGTATTAATTCTAAACCCTTCTCAGTCAGCTGCTGCCAACCTGATGAGGAAACAGGCGTGCTTGTTGGACACTGAATGCAAGAGCCTAGCCAGTCTGCAGACTTCATCCTCCGGTGCTGTTCGCCTCAGGACTTGAAGGCCTAACGTTGTACCATGGACTGTATACATTCTGTGCTAATAATGCTAGCATGCTAACATCCTTTTCACACACACACACTGAATATACCGAAATGCTAGATTTGATCATGGACTTAACGCTAATGTTAATCAAAAACGGCCGCAGTCATAACGGTAAGGTGTGTTTGACCTAATTGAAATATTAACGTTAATGCCCTCACATTTCAGCGTGGTTACAGATAAACCTATTTAACGCTAGCTAGCTACAGTAGATTTTTGGAGGCGTTAATGTGAATGTCATGACCTATAGCGTAGTATTATACTGTATATTATACATAATCCAGATGTAACCTAGCTATAGCTAGACGTTAAGAGGTTAGCGTGAATGCGACTGAGACCTGACATTACTGGCTTGATATCATATTCCAGGTGCAACCTAGCTAGATGAGCTTCACACTGCTGTATGAGTAGGCTACAAATGTATCAAGCCTTGATATCATATTCCAGATCCAACCTAGCTAGCTATATGTTAAGAGGTAGGAATATACCGAAATGCTGTATATTATACATAATCCAGATCATATTCCAGATGCAACCTAGCTAGATGTTAAGCCATTAATAATGACATCAGGTGACAAGCTGAAATGTCAATTCTTATAGCAAATCTAGGTAAATTTCAGACTTTAACGTAGTGTCTTGTCTGAAGTGAATACAAGTGACCTATATTTTTCAATCCTGTCTTTGAATAAAAGTTGTACATTGTGTTATACTTGAAAACCATGTCTTTGATCCCTTATTTGTGTTCACAATTACAACAAATCTGTATGGTTTATCTGTTGGCATTAAACCGTGGTATTTCCTTGGGTGATATTCCATATTTGTCATTAACCTAGCTGTTCACATCTGCATTTTCTACGTGAGATATCACAAGTAGCCTACTTTTATTAAAAAACAAAATAAAATGCAAAGAGAGGTTTCCTTCTCTAACTATTGGTGCGTTCACAAAATATTTACACAATGAGATTTTTTTTATAAATAATCATCAATAACGTGGATAATGACATCTGCAGCTGCTGGACGAGAGAGTGAGCCCACCATACCACTGGACTGTAGGCTACAGTATTGCTGTGATGTGTTACATGTTATGTTTTTATAGCTGGCTCACTCTGAATGTAGTTAACACTTGCTTTGGAGAATTGTCTGATTGATGACTGCAGAACAAGTTATGAATGTATAACTTTAACTACACTTTTTTTGCTAAATAAACAAGCACAGGTCTAGCATCACGGATCCTTATGTGGAAACATTTTGAGAACCACTGTTTTTGAAGTACTATTAATATAGCTGTTTTCATTCTCACATGACAATACAACAGAATAGAGTATCAAACAAAAACATTTTTATTCAGTTCCATTCAAAAAAGTACAATTTGAGTATGAACAGTACAACATGCAGTACAACATGCAGTACAGTATGGAAACAATATGAAGTTCTGTTGGCTGCCATTAACCTCACAAATCAACCATTGCAGCCGGACTGGTCATTTGGTTCAGCATCAACATGGGCTGAGAGATTGAGTAGGCTAAATAAACAATACACATGAGAATTACAGTTAACGTTACAGCATTTAATAACGTTAATTTTCGTGTACCCGATGCCAGGATATTTTGTCACTTTGTTTTCATCAAGTTCTCTGGATTTATATACACAAGCTCACAGCGTCCTAACAGGTTAACGTTATAATCTCAGAAGAGATTGAGTAGGCTAAATAAACCATACACATGAGAATTACAGTTAACGTTACAGCATTTAATAACGTTAATTTTCGTGTAGCCGGTGCCAGCATATTTCACCACTTTTTCTTCATCAAGGCCTCTGGACTTGCATACACAAGCTTGCAGCGTCCATGTCCTTGTCTTTATCATTCACCCCACCGATCTGCAACGCCTTGATTCCCAGATTAGAAGCCTCGCGTATCTGGTCCTCCATTAGCGCATTTAACGGCGACACAACAATACGTAGCTGTAGCTGTTCATAGCCATAGCTAGTAGCTAGCTCGGGAGCTATGCTTTGGAAAGACCAAAAGCTAATGGCTAGCCGCTGCAGCTGTTATACGTCATTGACAAAGACGCACTCTCTGATTGGCCGATCACGGCAGGACTGATGTTGGCAGTCACGCCGTCACTCATTGGCTGCGGGGTGGCTGCGGGTCTGCGGGAGTCTTTCAACTGCCGCGGAAATCGATTTGAATGGCCCGTTCGCTAGACGATAGTGACTGGGAACTGAGAGAGCAGGTCACGTGGTGGCTGGGTTTACCTAGGCTACTCCAAAACCTCATTCTAAGTAACATCTTGCAGGCCAAAGGTATAGTAAGGGGCTGGATTGGCGGGAGGGGGCATTGGCGGGGGGGGGGGGGGGGGTGGGGGGCAAGAGGTGTTGTTGAGTTGAACAGGTTTCCAGATTTAATGAAGTGGAGGTTTAGGAGCTCGGCCATGCGTTCCTTATCCGTGACTACAGTTTCCTCAACAACAAGTGAGGTGGGCAGCTGAGAGGATTGGGGTTTACTCTCCATCTCTCTCACGGTTTTCCAGAATTTACTTGGATTAGAAATAATCTGTCTTGGTTTTACGGATAGCCTGTGTGCACTTATTTCTTAGTTTTTTGAATGACAACCAATCGTTGGTAGATTTGGATTTGCGGGCCCTGCCCAAGTGGAGTTCTTAAGGCGGACCAGTTCAGCAAGATTGTGGTCGAACCAGGGGCTACATCTATTTTTGATTCTCATCTTTTTGATGGGAGCATGCTTGTTGACAACCTCGCTAAAAGAGTCCTGAAAAAAGGACCACGCAATGTTGATGTCAGGGATCAGATTGATTCTGTCCCATTTAACACATTCACTGCCAACAGTTTTTTTTTTACTGTAGGTAGCTTCTGCCAAGGTTTTTTTTGAGGATTCTGGCTCATCTTTCAAGAGCCGAGGATTATTTTCTGCTAGGACTTTGTGAACACAAAATATCTCAAAATAACTAATAGAATGTGTGCTTTCTCTGTCTAAAAGAGTTAGTTTGTAGAGTTAGTAGTTATGTAGGCATTAGCAGTTGAATACAGCATGGTTTCAGCGTCTGAGAATGGAAGCTAAGACATTAGACATCTAAACAATAGTTCTGAACAGTAATTTCCTCCAATATAACAGCACCCCCACCCCCCTCTCCTTCAAACTCCTCCCTCCGTGTGTGTTCTCCTCCTCCCTCCGTTGCTCTGCAGCGGGTGTATCACAAGCAAGTTTCTGCTGCCTGTCTGCTGCCTGGCGGCCCCTCGTCGGGCGAGCCTGGATGGGGCTTGTTCGTTTCTTGGGGTTTTGGTTGAGAGCTGGGATGAAGCTTTGTGCGATTCGCTTTATGCTGCGTGTTTCAAAGTGTGTTGCACCCAGTCTATTTTTGGAACCCCCCACCGTTGTGCGCCACCGTTGTGCGCCACCGTTGTGCGCCAGCGCGAAAGCGTTTTCGCCAAACCATTCTACAGTATGAGAATGGTTTCCTCACGCTTTTCCCTGCAGTTTTGGCTCGGCTTCCTCTAGTCTGGAGAGCACTGTCGCCACTTAGTGGGTCGGTGGAATGGGTTGTACACGTTCGGTGGCTCCCATATTTTTATAGGAGATGTAAAAGGGTTTGATCCACGTCCCACCGTCAAAAAAAAATGTTTTTTTTTTGACGAGATAACTCGTCGACGGCAGTCAACCGTTGGATTTTTTTTTACGAGATATCTCGTCGACGGCAGTGAACGTGTTAATGGCTGCGAGGTCATGGAGGAACACTTGCTCGTTGAACTTTCTTAGCAGTCGTCTGTACGTAATTTTGGCAGCCTGTTTAATTGTGCCTTTGTTTCTGATACAGTAACATAAAGAAAGGAAGTCGCACACTCAAAAATCTCCTCTGCTGTTTTTAATAAATTACACCAACATGTTTCGGCGAACGTGCCTTCGTCAGGGTGCAGTACAACATCAGGAGGTGTGACCCTTTTTATAGGGCACACCTTCTCAAATCAGTTGTAGGTGAGACAATTACAATAAGGGTTTAAGACATATACAGATTCAATTGGGTCCAGATTTCCATTTTCAACAAATACACAATCCAATCATCTGTTTAGGAAAAAACATTTCACAATTAAAGTAAATAAACGTTAAAAAATGGAATATGGTACTAAACTAGGTACCTATTTAGGCAACAAGGTTGGCCTAGTTGTCTCAATTTACACAGCAATACAGTAATTATTCAAAGAAACGGCCTTAGGTCATAATCCATATTTAAACCATTAGGAGAAAGTGTATTTAGTTCATACATCCAGTATACTACTCTGTGCAACAGACTACGTTCTAGATCTCCTCCTCTCCTAGACAAAAATACCTTTTCAATTCCTGTATAACGAAGTGATGAAATAGAGTGATTAGCTTCCATGAAATGGACTGCAATGGGAGAGGTTTCATCTTTACATCTAATGGCGCTGCAATGTTCTGCAATTCTTTGCTTAAGTTGACGTTTTGTTTGGCCAACATACCCTTTACCACAGGAGCAAACCAATAAATATATCACTCCCCACCAGCTCAGTGGCCTGAGTGTCCGCCCTGAGACTGGGAGGTCGTGAGTTCGATCCCCGGCCGAGTCATACCAAAGACTATAAAAATGGGACCCATTTGCCTCCCTGCTTGGCACTCAGCATCAAAGGGTTGGAATTGGGGGGTTAGATCACCATATGATTCCCGAGCGCGGCGCACGCTGCTGCTCACCGCTCCCCCAGGGGATGGGTCAAATGCGGAGAACAAATTTCACACATTGTGTGACAATCAGTGGGACTTTACCTTTACTTTACCCTTTGTAGTACGGTACATGAAATAACTCCTCTCACAGGTATCATCTTACCTGAATGTGGGTATCGAAATAATTGGCTTTTCTTAGTGCTATTGCACTGTGCGCATGCACCACATTTATAATTACCATTAGGAATAGGCGTTAAGGGAGTTTGAGAGGACATAGGAGTAGGAGGAAGATCTGAGACAGTACACATATAATTTAAGTTGCGGCCCCGTTTAAAAACCACCAGAGGGGGCTCTTTATATAAGTGTTCAATATGTTTATCTGAATTCAAGATGTGTCAGTGTTTCAAAATAACTCCTTTAAATTGTTCAGCACACTTGGTGTACTTAGTCCTGAAAACAATTACATTTGACTTATTTTTTGGACTAAGTTTTAAAAAATATCCTGTTTTTTTTGAGAGATTTTTAATTTAATTAATTTAATTTTCTTGAAGAGTCTTCTTTTTATAGCCTCGTATCAAATTCTGTCAACATTTTGGACACATTATGCTCAAAGTCCGTGTATTTGGTGCAGATGCGTTTCACGTGACATAATTGGCTGTATGGCAAACTCTTTTTCAAGGGGAGAGGATGGTGGCTGTCAGCCCTCAGTAATGTATTGCGGTCTGTTGGCTTTCTGTACAGATCCATATACAGTTTGTTACCTTCCTTTATGATCCATAGATCAAGAAAATTAATTGTATTAACATCAAACTGCATAGTGAACTTAAGGTGAGGAGATAATTCATTTAGCAGGATGTGAAATTCATTCAGTTGTTCAGCCCTTCCTCCCCAAATGACCAACATATCATCAATGTAGCGTTTCCACAACAAAACATTTGAAAAAAAGGGATGAGCACTCAGGCCCGGTGCTTCTTCAAATTCTCCCACATAAATTAGGAGCCATGGGAGAGCCCATAGCAGTACCTTTAATTTGTAGGAAAAAATCATCTTCAAATCTAAAATAATGATGAGAAAGTACTAACTCGGCCAGTTTCAAGATACATTTATTAGAAGGCTTTATGTTAGAATCTCTAGTCTTGCCTAGGGCATGTTCAAGTGTGTCTAGTCCCCCCCCCTGTGAGGAATATTGGAGTATAGACTTTCCACATCAAAACTGACCAACATAGCATGATCAATAGCTTAAATTAAAGTCCCTGGAAACCAAAATCCACAAAAACGTTCTAACTATATTATTTAGGGTCTTATGTTAGTAATTGTGTCCCTCAGAAATTATTATACATTACTTTCAACCCAAAGCCTTAAAATCGACACTTTTCTACAAGATTCTACAAGGTACTTCCTCATTGAAGAGAGCAGTGCGCGAGGTGCTAAAATGCAGGAGCTTATGACGTCATAAGCTCTATATAACCTTTGTACACGCGTGCAATCCGCACCCACCCTCCTTTTGTCCGTTCTTTGCCCCCAGTGACAGCGCTCCCTCAGTGTCTGCTTCCCTCCCACTCTGTGTGCACTCGAGCGCTATGCTGCTCGCTCCTCTCTCTCTCTCTCTCTCACTAGGAGAGAGAGAGAGAGAGAGAGAGAGAGAAGCATAGCGCTCGACACAGCCTGGTGACGCGAGGTTACTCACACACACACACACACACAGACACAGTAGCGCTGTGCAGTCGCAGCAAGTCTCTCTCTCTCCCTCTCCGAGCAACGAACACACACACACGCACTGGATCTCTCTTTCTCCGTTTCCCTCCCCCCCTCTCTCTCGCGCTCTCTCTCTCTCTCTCTCTCGGGGCCCTGCTGCAGACGGGACACGCCCACACAGTCCGCGGGAGAAAATACACTCTAAAAACTAATTGATTCTCATGAGTTTTGCCATGGCTGTCAAACCTAAATTTATATACTTTGCGACGTTCATCATCGTTCAAATTTGGCTGGTGGCTTATTAACATAGGGTCCTGTGATGTGATGAACTCAAAATGCTAAATAATAAAGAAATATTTCTGGTTTCCAGGGACTTTAAATAAACCATATGACTCGTGTCTTTTACATAAGAAGGTAATGTTTCCACTGCTGCTTTAATTTGATGATCAACACATTTTGATATATTACAAGTAACAGAGTCGATAGCCGCCACTATAGGTCGACCAGGTGGTGGAGTAATCTGTTTGTGTAATTTTGGGAGAGTATAAAAAGTAGGGATAACAGGACATTTTATAGACATGAACTCAAATGATAAACATTTGTTTAAGACATGTACATGAGCTGCAGAGTGTGTCTTACTTGAGAGATTAAAAACATTCATCTAATCTGCGGGGCCTTCCCCGTTTTGGATCTCAGCTCGTAGGTGACGCAGGGATTTTCTCTTCCCTCGGCGGATGCGTTGTTTCTTTGATGTCCACGCTGTCCCCGTCCCTCGTGGTATAAAAAACCACTGCCAACTGATGAGGCGCTATCAGTAGACAGTTGATCCATATCCCAGCGTCTTCTAGAGGGCCGTCTTGCTCGGTGTGATCCTCTGTGGTCGGGGTCACACCAGACATAGACCCGGTTATTGTCCTTGTCCTTCCGGTCTCGTTTAAAATTCTTGATCTTCAATTCTCTTATCTCATTTTTAATTTTTTCTTGTAATTCAACATTGGCTTTAATGAGTTCATCATATTTACTCTGGTCATTCAATTCACTCCATTTCACAATTTCATTGTAGTTTCAATCTCAGTAATGTCCTTTTTTAATTGCTCAATTATAAGTGTCATAAGGTCCAATGAGCACTTATTCAGAATGGAGCACCATTCACCTGTTCTTTGGCCCAGTGAGGTTCTTTTTGCCACCGGAGTCCTCTTGGAATTATTCCTTGTGATGTAATGAGGGTAACGATGTGCAGGTGAGTCTTCGTTCTCTTGGCAGACAGTTCATTCAGTTGTTTCAATTGATTCTCCCAATTACCTTGATGTGGTTGATCAAACAGGGATTCTGCTATGATGAATTCTTCTCTTAATCTTTGGTTGTATTCAAAGGTGCCTGTTTGAGCAGGGTTAGAGGCCGTTCCGTTCATTGTGAGGAGTAATTAACACATTCACTGCCAGCCGTTTTTTTTTTACTGTAGGTAGGTTCTGCCAGAGTTTTTTTTTTGAGGATTCTGGCTCATCTTTCAAGACCCGAGGATTCTTTTCTGCTAAGATTTTGTGAACACACAATATCTCAAAAGAACTAATAGAATGTGTGCTTTCTCTGTCTAAAAGAGTTAGTTTGTAGAGTTAGTAGTTATGTAAGCATTAGCAGTTGAATACAGCATGGTTTCAGCGTCTGGAAAATTATTCTGAGATAAACGGCTTTTTGTGAAATTCGATAGAACAGTCACTTTAACCATTCATTTTTGGCATCAGTAAGACGTCAGACATCTAAACAATAGTTTTGAACAGTAATTTCCTCCATAACAGCAGGAAACACCCCTCTGCTTCAAACTCCTCCCTCCGTGTGTGTTCTTCTTGGCTGCAGCGGGCGTGTCACAAGCTCGTTGCTGCTGCTGCTGTAACCTCGCGTCACCAGGCTCACTGCTTCTGCTGCTGCTGCCTGTCTGCTGGCGGCCGCTCGGCAAGTCTGCATATGGGCTCGCTCGTTTCTTGTGATTTCGGTTGAGAGCTTTGATGAAGCTTTTGCAATTCTGGTCTTATTTATGCTGCGTGTTTCAAAGTGTGTTCCACCCGTAATCTATTATGCAAATTTGCAATCCCGCACCGCCAGCAATCAGCGCGAAAACGAAAGCGTTTTCGCCAATCCATTTTCATGAGAATGGCTTCCTCAAACTGCTTTTTGCTTGCCTTCCTCTAGTCTGGGAGAGCACTGTCGCCACTTAGTGGGTCCGTGGAATGGGTTGTACACGTTCGCTGGCTTCAATATTTTTATAGGAGACGTGGGGAGCGTTGATCCACGTCCCACCGTCAAAAATAAATAAAAAAAATTTAAGCCGAGATATCTCGTCATTGGTAGTGAACCGTTGGATTCTGTAAGCCGAGATATCTCGTCAATGGCAGTGAACGTGTTAAGAGGAGTGCTGTCCACGGGAAAATTGTTTCTGATACAACCAATAAAGCAGTGGTCACTAAGGTCACTACAGAAAACTCCAGATTTGTATCTATTGGTGTTGTTTGTGAGGATGACATAAAGGATCTAAAGAGATTATAAAATATTAAAAGCATTCAGATATGAACAGATACTGTATAGACAGTGTTTCCCCTAGAAAAAATGTCAGGCCTCGAGGGATTTCCCAAAAACCCTGTAAAGGCCACTCTCATTGATATCTTATTTGTTCATGTCTCGTATATTTGTTCTTATCAATGGTACATGAGCACCAACCACACCAAGACAACGACGGTCCACCTCCATCACTTTCTGGACGCCTCCTCTTTTCTTGAGGCTCTTTCATACACAGATCGCGCAAAAGTTGCCAATTAGGAGTCCCGTAAAGCGAGCCGCCTCGCCACAGAAATTGCTTTCACACGAGCCAAGCAGCACGGCCACATTACCGTGCTGCTCTGTACTTTCAGGTGAAATCCCCCGCTCCCGCATTGAAAGGCGAGCAGAGGGATTTCCAGCTCCTCCTAGCCCAAATTAATATTTTCATAGGTTAGTGTAGCCTAGGCTACTGTATGATGAACAAATTAATTCAACAACAGACTTTCCTCCTTCTCCTAGTCCGCTGAGGAGATCTGTATCGGCATTTTCATTGGCTGTTTGCCGATATCATAACTTAATAAAAAAATGCGCTAATTTGCGGCTGCTGCACCTGGAAGAATCCTCTCCTACAGTAGTTCTGTGTCTGGAGCAATGTCCCGCCCACAGCGCTATCTGATTGGTTACACATCAAGCAATAGCCTATCAGAGCACTCAGAGAAGAAATCTTGACACCTCACCTCAGTGCTCTCTGTTCAGCGCAGCCTGCACTAGACAGGGGGACAGTGCGAGGCTGCCTGAAGCGAGAGCAGTGGACTAGTTGGCTGTTGTGACTGTAACAGTCACACTGTGTTAAGGTAAAGCAGCAGATATTGCCATGCCAAAGTTGTAATAAAGTTAATATACATAATAATTACCTACGCTGACATTGCAAAAACACCACGATCTTATGAGCGATTCGTATGAAGCGCTGCCTCGCACAGTGCAAAGTGTGGTGTGTGGAGATAGGTCTGTCTATCAGTCTACTTTTTTTACTTTCACTCGTCACTTTCTTGATACATGAGGTGATTTCCCCTGTAATTTTTTTATGAATGAGCTGACCATTCGCACCTTTTCCGGCTCGCTGCGACGACCTTTCAAGTGGAGGCGGGTTGTCCGCCAATACGGCGATGTGACAACCTTTGGTGCCGGGACAAAAGGCGTACAAGAATTACCCACCAACGCGCGTTCATGCCTTTCACATCGGAGCCGCGAATCCTAATTTCCGTGCATTTTTCGGCTTTCATAGCCGGTGTGAAAGAGCCTTTGGAGTTCTTCAGTGGTGGGTGTCTCTGTTGGCACTGTTGCTCATCCTGTCCACTCGTCAAGTCAGTCCACAGGCCAGCGGCAGGAAAGTCTTGCGGGACTTGACGGGAGTTGTGTCTCACTGACCCGACAGGCGGAAATGGGATGCCTGTAACTACCGCTGAAAAGAGCCCGGGGGAGAATAGCAGTCTGATCGTTCTTTAGGGATCAGTTTATGACAATATGCGTCGAAAACGGGAATAAAACTGTCTATTTACATGGATGAAAAGCACGCTGCCACGTGGCCCCCACGGAGCTCCTTCTAGGACTGGCTTGCACACTATTGATCCCAAAACAACGCCTAAGACGGACAAAAACGCTGCGGAGTTGTCAGATAATAATTAAGGTGAGGAGAGGGCTCCAGGTAATAAAAAAAAACGAAATTCTCCTTTAACCTCACAGTAGCTGCATATTATTTATGTGACATTCATGGCATGAATCACAAA